>NC_089804.1:55196978-55254478 GCF_029633855.1 Hoplias malabaricus
GGAATATATCGAGTGTGTGAGTTCTCTCTGTGTCTGCGTGGATTTCCTCCGGGCGACTGTCTGTGAGGAGTGTGGTGTGTTCTCCCTGTGTCTGCGTGGGTTTCCTCCGGGTGACTGTTTGTGAGAAGTGTGGTGTGTTCTTTCTGTGTCTGTGTGGATTTCCTCCGGGCGACTGTCTGTGAGGAGTGTGGTGTGTTCTCCCTGTGTCTGCGTGGGTTTCCTCTGGGTGACTGTTTGTGAGAAGTGTGGTGTGTTCTCTTTGTGTCTGTGTGGGTTTCCTCTGGGTGACTGTTTGTGAGGAGTGTGGTGTGTTCTCCCTGTGTCTGCGTGGGTTTCCTCCGGGTGACTGTCTGTGAGGAGTGTGGTGTGTTCTCCCTGTGTCTGTGTGGGTATCCTCCGGGTGACTGTCTGTGAGGAGTGTGGTGTGTTCTCCCTGTGTCTGCGTGGGTTTCCTCCGGGTGACTGTCTGTGAGGAGTGTGGTGTGTTCTCCCTGTGTCTGCGTGGGTTTCCTCTGGGTGCTCCGGTTTCCAGGACCAAACGTTACACACTAACATTATGTCCACCAGCTGGTCTCCACAGTGTAAATCATTTGTCTTCCCATTTGTCAACATGCCCCTTTTTAAGGTGAAGACATGGTTTAAGGATTAGGGTTAAGGCTTTAATTAAAGTAAAACCATAGTACTTTTGGAAAAGCTAATAATAAGTCTCCACAAACTGAATGGAAGTCTATGTAAAGTCCCCACTATTCAAAGATACCAGATTGTGTGTGAGTGTGTGTGTGTGTACAAGGACTATATTACGTTGTGGGGACCAAAACCTGTTTACACACTCACATCATGACCACCAGCAGGTCTCCACAGTGTAAAACATGACTTTTTAAAGTGAAGACATGGTTAAACGTTTGAGTTAATGTTAGGAATAAGGTTAAGGTTAGGATTAGGGTCAAGTTTAGGGTTAAAGAAGTAGTATTTTTGGAAAAGCTAATAGTAAGTCTCCACAAAATGAATGGAAAGCTATGTAAAGTCCCCACAATTCAAAGACACCAGATTGTGTGTGTGTGGGTATGTGTTTGTGTATACAGGGAATATATATCACATATATCACATATCTGGTCCCCGCTATGTAAAAGTGACCTTTAAGGTGGACATGGTTAAAGTTAGGGTTAAGGTTAGGATTAGGGTTCTGCTAGTGGTACCTTAAGAAAGTTAATGAATGGAAGCCTATGCAATGTCCCCACAATTCCCAGATACAAGATTTTGTGTGTGTATGTGTGTGTGTGTGTGTGTGTGTGTGAACATCTGCCAGGTCTAGCTGTTTGGGATGAGGCTGATGATAACGGTGCAGATGTCCATGAGCTGGTGAATGGACGATGGTTATTTTAGCTCCGAGCTTGTTGCTATAGTGGGAACTTCCAGCTGTCCACTGTCACGTTAAAACAGAAGGCACTAAATTGTGTCCACTCCCTGTCCACTTCATTAGAACCCCCCCCCCTCACACACACACACACACACATTATACATCACATACATCAGCCATAACCTTAAAAACACCTTGTTTCTACACTCACTGTCCACTTTATCAACTCCACTGACCTTATACACGCACTTAGGAGTTCTACAGTTACACACTACGGTCCATCTGTTGCGCTGCATACATTGTGTGCCCCACGCTATTTTCCAATGGCCAGGACCCCCCCTAGGACCCCCACAGAGGCTAAAGGGCTGAAGTGAAAGTGACATGGCGGTAGAGTGTTTTGAAGTGGATCAGACACAGCAGTTGCTGCTAAAGTTTTAAAACACTGTGTCCACCTATTGTCCACTCTGTTACTCACACCCACCTCACAGGTCCCCCTTGTAGCTGTAAAGTCAGACACAGTAGCTCAGGGTGAATAGGGAACGATGGTCAGTGGTGAGTTCTGTTGGTCATGAGATCTTTCTGTAGCATAAACAGAAGGTTATAGTCTCAAACTGCATCAGAAAATGGAGATACACATTATTTATTTTGTGTTGCTATGTATAAATGTCCTGCTGGGGGTCTTACAAACGTCGGATCCACTGCTGGGCTGACTGAAGTGTTGATGAGATTGTTGACAAGGACAGCAGATGTCTGTGAACGGACCCTGGCGAATGGACAGTGGCTATTTTAACACATCCACACTTGTGTCATAGTGAGAGAGCACAGCTGTCAAAGGTATTAGGCAGAGCTCCATCACGTCACAGAACACCGTTCCACTGTCCCACTCACCAGCAAGGGTCTGAGCCCCTCTGGCCGACATTTGGCATTGAGCACGGTGACCTCAGGCTCATGACACTCAGACTCCTCCTCCCAAAGTGTTGTGGTTTAGGTTACTGTACGTGGAGCTACAGACCCTTAAATCACACCAGTAGTCTCGCTGTTAATCCGTATCTTCCAAATCTCAACATGCAACGGGGCTGATGGGGTTTCCATTCACTGCCCCCGCCACACACACACACACAAAGACAAGTGACACAGCTCTGAGTAATCTTCGCTCAGATTTACAGCCTTCATCCAGAGCCAACCCTCCTCTTCTTCCCAGAAAAGCGACTATTCACCGTCTGCGTATGATTACCCCAGTACCCCCTTCACTTTCACTACAGAGCTGCGCAGTTCTCCTCGTGTTTGTCCAAGGTCCTATTCATCTCAGAAGCATACATTTTTCATTTAACGGCAGTAATGAAAGCGCGAGAGGCAAAGTAATGACAGAGTCACATTAGTAACAGGTGTCAGAATGAGCCATTGGCTTCGTAAGCCGTCTGACATGTTTTAATAGCTTTCTGTGATCCCGTCATAATCATTGTAACAAGCCAGAGTTACGAGGGCCGGCCAAGAGCATCAGAGCGAGGCGTGACTGAACGAACAACAGTCCCGTAGTGATATTTAGTGTGAGAACCAGCTAATACAAAGAAAGGTTGCATATAAGGTAGAGGGGGACTTGCACAGTGAGGATAATCACAGGTCATTTGGAGATCTGGAGAAGCATCTTTGAATAATTAAAGGGGATTACAAAATAAAAATCACTTGTTCAGTACATGTGCAGGTTAATCTGGCCATATGGAGCCTATCAACACACACTGAATTAAAACAACACTGTGTTTTGTGATGTGCCTTCAGAAAACAGGATAAAATGAGTGGTTCAGATTTTTGTGCTGCTTCTTATGTAGAGTGTAGAGTTTTTATTTTTCTATTCCACTTCCAGCGCAGGGACTGGGATTAGATTATTTACCCTGTGCGGGGGCAAAGAAACAATAACTGAAGCTTGTACATGATGTGTGTATGAATAACTCACTCAGATTCAGTCAGAAAAGCAGAGAAACGTACTGAAGTGCTATGACGAAAATGCTAATATGGCTAACAGAGTATAACAGTGTTTCCCATCATTATGAATCACAGTGGGATCCTTTACTGACTCCAAACAGGGTTCTGTGCTTCTGAACGCCATGAGAGTCTCTACAGTGAATGGAGAGGAGCTGATTATGAGATATTATCTCACTGTTTATGAGACAATCAATCCCCAATATGGCACCCACTCCAAAGCAAAATCATGTTACTGCAACCCAAGGATGGCACAGGCTTCTATTCCTCCTAATGTTTGAATAATTTCCACACTCATGTGCTTAACATCTTGGAAACACCGGTTTTGACAAGCCGTAGCTCAATGGAACGAGTTGTGGCTCCAGCCAAACGATAATGTTACGGTCGAGGATTCCAACTGGACGGTCCCGGAGCCGCTGAACACTCATAAAAGTCTGCGCTCTGGTCCAACGCACGTGCCTGAGCTGGACATAAACCCCAAAGCAGTCACATATTAAGCCCTCCATTACTAGCATTACTCCAGCTCCACTACTACAGCTCTTTTTGAACTTGAGCCACAGAAGGAGCCTTGAAAACTCTTTTTTTTTTCTTTTAAAGCAGGAATGCTAGCTGGGATTTTTCTACCAGGGCCTCTAGCCGCGTCTATGCCTTAGAAAAACAAAGGCGAAAGGCAGGGAAGAAAAATGAAATGAGAATGAGGGGGCCCTCGCCCACAAGGGAAGGCTGAACGTGTTAATGCAAACCAGCAGGCTGGAAAAGAGAATGAAAAATAACCCTCGCAGACCCTCTGAAGGCAGGACTTTGTGCTCGCTCTCGGGGCCTAAACGGCGGCCTGATGTCATGCATCATCACAGATCCTTCCCGCCCTTGTTGGAAGACAACCATTCTGGGATGGACCGAGCACAAAGAACGAAAGGGAAACGTGCCCCGGCTTGGACTGGAAGCCATTAGGAGCAGTGATGTCATGGTTAGATGCAACACGTTCTTCCGAAAGAAAGGAGGAGGACTCGGAATGTCTTGGATGAGAGGCGGTAAAAGGCTGGAGTGTAAGCAACTGGTTTTCGGGGAGTTCCAGGGAACCGAGGATTGTTTCTCTGGAGTAATCTGAACTCCACAGAGTTTGTAGGAACCGAAAGGAAGCGACAGTAATTAGAGGATGTGCCTCTGATGGTGAAGGGAAAGCTGGAACAGATGTGTTTGCCTGCAGGACTTTCAGGAGACAAACCCGAGATCAAAGATCACAAAAACACTGTCCTCAACTTCCCCTCGGGCCCTGCATCACATCCGCAGCACATCACTTTCTCTACTCTACAGTCTCAGCTCATACAGACGCTCACTAGGGCTGTGGAAAACTATCCTTTCATTCATTAGTTCATTCATTCATCTTCTGTATACCCTGAATCACTGGCTACAAGACAGGAATACACCCCGAATAGAGCATTAAACACTCACCCTGTCACACACACCTGTGTTAAATTACACACACACACACACACCTGTGGACAATTTCACACACTCACTCATTCACACACACACACACACTCACACACACACACACACACACACTCACACACACACACACACACACCTATGGACAATTTCACACACTCACCCTGTCACTCACACACTCACACATTTATGGACAATTTCACACACTCACCCAGTCACTCACACACTCACACCTGTGGACAGTTTTACACACTCACCCTGTCATTCACACACACACACTTGTGGACAGTTTTACACACTCACACAGTCACTCACACTTACACACCTATGGACAATTTCACACACTCACCCAGTCACTCACACACTCACACCTATGAATAGTTTTACACACTCACCCTGTCATTCACACACTCACCCAGTCACTCACACACTCACACCTGTGGATAGTTTTACACACTCACCCTGTCATTCACACACTCACCCAGTCACTCACACACTCACACCTGTGGATAGTTTTACACACTCACCCTGTCATTCACTCACACACTCACACCTGTGGACAGTTTTACACACTCACCCAGTCACTCACACACTCACACCTGTGGACAGTTTTACACACTCACCCAGTCACTCACACACTCACACCTGTGGACAATTTCACACACTCACCCAGTCACTCACACACTCACACACCTGTGGACAGTTTCACACACTCACCCAGTCACTCAGACACTCACACCTGTGGACAGTTTTACACACTCACCCTGTCATTCACACACTCACCCAGTCACTCACACACTCACACCTGTGGACAGTTTCACACACTCACCCAGTCACTCACTCACTCACACCTGTGGACAGTTTCACACACTCACCCAGTCACTCACACACTCACACCTGTGGACAGTTTCACACACTCACCCAGTCACTCACTCACTCACACCTGTGGACAGTTTCACACACTCACCCAGTCACTCACTCACTCACACCTGTGGACAGTTTCACACACTCACCCAGTCACTCACACACTCACACCTGTGGACAGTTTCACACACTCACCCAGTCACTCACTCACTCACACCTGTGGACAGTTTCACACACTCACTCAGACGTACTGGTCAATTTGTGTCTTCCCCATAACAGCACTTTGGTCAGAAACTGGCCACAGATGAAGGGCCCTGTCTCAAAGAGAAGGGTCTGATACAGTCTTTATGGTGTCTTTAAAGTGAAATTTACATTTAAACCAACCCTGATTCTCTGCCGAAAATCACAAACCCAAAATACACACACGGTTGATCCAGGCAGGGTTTACACAGAGTCGGACCCACCCACGCGGCTGTGACAGTCATTAAACTGTTCCTGTGGTACATCCTCCTTTCTGATAAGAGCGAAGGACAGGCGGTTCTTCTGGACTGGAGCTTCTACCTCATCCTTATCCACATCAGCAGAGCAGCGTTGTAAAGAGTGCGAGTGGAACACAATGAAAGGAATGTGCTGTCAGAAGAAAACGGGCCTAACTAAATTTGATTGATATCAACTGAACATAATCTCGACGACAGCACAAAAGACAGCTCACACAGAACCGCTCTAACACTGCTCCAGGAACAAACGTCCACTCTGTTTATTCATAAACGTTTACTCCACACCGCTGCCATTGATCACATATCAGTGTCCAGTTCAGGGTCAAAGCAGAGGTCACCGAATCACCGAGGGCCAGCAGCACCATTTGTGCTGCATCTTACATTGAGTGTAGACACTTCAGGATTGTCGGCCTCCTTGTCTGAGTATGTCCAATCACAAGGCTGGACCCACTTTTATGTGAGAGCGCAAGGAAGAGGTTAAACGCAACAAAACCGACGCAATGGGCGCAGATAAATAAGAGCACTGAGTAAAAACGGCTAAAAACCAGAGCTTCTGCTCCTCACTCCTCACTGCTTGTGCGCTGAGGTCGGGGTGAACAGCACGCGGCTCATTATCGTCTGAACAGGGCTGCCTAGACGGGGGAGAACGCTGCTGTGGGGATTGATCCTTGTGGTGTTTTGGCAGAAGCAGGTCATAGGGAAAAGGGAGAATTTATTCCCTTTAATGTTAAATTTGGGAGATACAAGGTTTTCCTGTAACGGTGACAGATAAACACTAGCTGTGTGAGTTATGGAGTTACAATGGAGCCATAAAATGATCTGTCCTTCATCTCAGGAGCACGCTGTGTTTATGTCCAAAGGCAAATAGAACATGAGTCACGAGTCAGTTACTCAGCTGCAGGCTAGGAATACCCAGTGGCCTCCCTGTGGCCATGGAGAGGAAAATAAACACCACCCAGCACGAGCACATGACGCAGCATTCCTCACACACACACACACACACACACACACACACACGCACTACAAAGTGTGTGCAACTCCATCTACTGACATACCACTAATATTGCAGTCACTATACTGAATACTACAGGGAAAGTCCACCCATTTTGCGAAATTCAGTGTAGACAGATTTATTCAATCCTTTTCAGCCATTGTGATGAAAATAAGAAAGGATCTACAACCCAATTATAGCCATTTTTGTAGTAAATGTGAGATTCAGTTCTCTTCAGATAAATAGAAAGATAAAGATAAATATAGAACTATATTACAGGCCAGAGCAGTACCCCAGGTATCAGACAGTACTTTCATTTCATTTCCTGTTTTGTATTAACTACTCTGAGGGAGATTTGGACGTCTGGTTCCTATCACAATAACTGTGAACATCACACAGGTGAGACTTTCTATCAGTCTGAGAGAAACACATGGAACATTGCCATTGGATATGAGATGGTGAGCAGTTCTGAGTGTGTGTGTGTGACAGAGAGAGAGAGAGAGAGAGAGAGAGAGAGAGAGAGAGAGAGAGAGAAAGAGAGGCAAAACCCACCCCTATTCCTCTGGCACTATGCCTGGTTTTATAATTTCTCATTACTGTGTAATTTGCAGTTTTAAGGGCATTTTGCATCTGTTAATCAGTGCTCTGGAGATTACAGAGGGGCCTGTAATTGACGCAGCATTAGACTAACACTAGGGGGCAGTGTCTCCCAATGTTGGGCTTCTATATTCCTGTCACATGCTGTATATTTTTACATTTGAAATATATCTATATACATACGAATTCTAATACATATAATAATCTCTCTCTCTCTCTCTCTCTCACACACACACACACACACACACACATACTTGGACATATAAAGCTACAGCTGGGTCTGAGTGACATGCTGCTGAAACCCAGGCTAAATTCATCCTGAACAGCTGTTACACCAAAGTTTCTGTCTGAGGAGTTACAGAAAACTTCAAATCAAGTAACAGAAAAGTGAAAGAAGCTCATTCTTATTCCAAGTCCCTGTTTTATGATCACTAGACTACTGTGAGGAAACGTGCTAGCATACAACCCTGCATACTGCGCTGCTAACCAGCTAGCAAGCTAACAAGCCCAGCACCAAGCCAATAAACAAGTCAAAGCTGTTCATAAACGTCCAGGAATTCAATTTAAAGCCTTCTTTAGGGTCCATACTGTCAACCAAGGACGTGAAAGCACTGAAGTGGATTAAAAGAAAAGGTCTGAGGCATTGCAGCAGGCTCCAGATTGATGAGTTCTGGGAGCTAGCAGCAGAGCTAGCTTTCTGTTCAGTTGGAAAGCAGCTAAATGAAATGGAAACATTGACAGATGGTTTAAAAAAAAGTTTCCAAGAAACATTTTAAGAAAGATTTAATGACAAAGATATAACGACTGAAGCCAAATGCTGAATCAATTTTCACATAACACTTGCTCTAAGTTAATTTCCTGTTTGTCTGTAGCAGTTTGTATCCTGTTTTCTAGTTGTTGTTTGTTTCAACCATTTGTTTAAACACTATTAAAGAATGTAACAAAAATAAGGCATTATATATGGGTTAATTTAGGCTCCTGTTCAAAACGCTGTAAATGTATAATATATTTTGATGAGAATATGACGACATTAGTGTTAATCTACAGTAATGTTAGCTGCATTTACACTCTGCTTGAGGAACATTTACCATGACTTAATATAAGACATTGAAGCCACTACATAAACAAAAACACAGAATTTCTGGGTGTAAACTGTTCCCTCTACATTAATATAACTCAATTTGTCAAACACTATTAGTCAATAACCCAGCTGATCAGAGTCACTGATGTGGAAGTGGTATGAATCAAGTTAATTCAATGAATACGTTTTCTTTCAATCTTCTAATACTTCGCAGCAGTCTTCAACACAATAAACAAACTACATCTGGGACATATATTACACATTGATTTATGAGCCAGCTAACAATGCTTTAATATTTCAGCAAGTTAAGCCTCTTCAAACTCAAGAAAACCATTACATGCAGCAAATTAATAAGTCAATAAAACAACAGCATTATTCACTGAAACAATGTTTTTCCACATAGAACCTAAAGTACTTTCTTGTAGGTAATGCACTCATGCTCTAGCCTCTTTCAGAGTGTAATAGGTGTCTTGTATCCTCTCACTCACCAAGACGAAACGCAGCTGATCACATCCACAGCTTTTCCTTCCCATTCCTCAGCTGTTAGGACTGAAGTGAACTGAACTGAACTGAACTGAACTGAACTGGTTAGGGCAGTGAACGAAAAGAGCCTCCTCCCTCTGCTCTGCCTACTGCAGGCCAGAGGAATCCTCACCTCAACACACTGACCACACTGAGGCTACTGATCCTCATAAAGAGGACTCTGTACGGCAGCAAAATGAGGCCAAATGTTCTGAGAACCAAAAGATGCAATGTTAAGATTTTTAAACATTCATTCATTCATTCATTCATTCATTCATTCATGGTAGACAGAGTAGTCCTATATGCACCCATTCAATCACAGGGCATCACACACTCACCCAGTCACTCACCTGTGGACAACCATCCATCCATCCATCCATTATCTGTAACCCTTATCAAGTTCAGGGTCGCGGTGGGTCCAGAGCCTACCTGGAATCATTGGGCGCAAGGCGGGAATACACCCTGGAGGGGGCGCCAGTCCTTCACAGGGCAACACACACACACACTCACACACTCACACCTACGGACACTTTTGAGTCGCCAATCCACCTACCAACGTGTGTTTCTGGATTGTTGGAGGAAACCTATGCAGACACAGGGAGAACACATCAAACTCACTGATAGTGACCTGTGTGAAGATGGAACCCAGGACCAGAGAGCCATGCCACTCCATACATGAACCTCCATTTTGTATTTTGCATTCATAAATAATAGGTTTTATCTTTCCCTGTGTGTCTCTCTCATGCAAAATCTTCTCAGTTCGGTGTGATTAGACGTGAGGGCGGGATCTAGTCACTCATCAAGTGCCTGACACATAGAAGTAAGCCTCAGACTCAGAATAAAGTGATATTAATGTAAAGTGGTGGACTACACCCAGCTCTGATGTAAAACAAGGGCCAAACCTCAAATGAGAAACTTTGTGGCCTGAAAGCACCGTGTTCCCAGCACTGCCCTGAAACAATGCAAAACTCTGACCTCTGTGTCACTTCTACTGTAACCACAGGCACTTCTGAGAACTTCCCCCAACGGATCCAGACTCTTACATCTTCACCGGCCATAGCTCACCTCAGTCATTTTTACAGACAACAGGAACCACCCCTCGCCTTCCCAAACCTCCCACGGCTTCTCAAGGGCAGCGACGGAGAGTCAACGGCACTGAATTCTGCTGAAATGGTTCCGTTTTTCACAGTCGCCACACTTTTCTCCTTTCCTATCATTTCAGTGCAAGTGGTTTAGCCTCAAAAACAAAAACCACACAGTAATGTGTTTTGGAGAAAGTGCGGCGTCAGCCCTGCAAACGTTTGTTGAAGGAAATCCTGCCCTGATGGTGCTCGGCTTCTCTCTTCCTCCAAAACAGCAGAATCAGATGAACAACAACAGCAGCATGTCACAGAGATGAAACAGAGGCAGGTCCCTGTTATGACAACTAAGAAAATTTGCTAACATTTTGCTGTAGGACACTGTTTTGAAGGATACACGAAACGCACATTAACCCTTTATTACAACTGACACAAACATAACAAACATTTGTAAATGCTTATTTGTCAAGTGACAGATTTTTTCGGGGTGAAATGACAGAATGCTATTACATCTAACAGAAAGATGACAGGTTTTCACTGGCCCCTAAAGGAACGTTATTCAAAGACAACGTGATGCTCCACTGAGCTCTAACAGGGAGAATAGAGCCTCTGCGTTTGCTCCTCTGGGCTCAGCACTGCAGAAACCCACGCGGACACAGGGGGAACACACCACATTCCTCACAGACAGTCACCCAGAGGAAACCCACGCAGACACAGGGAGAACACACCACACTGCTCACAGACAGTCACCCGGAGGAAACCCACACAGACACAGGGAGAACACACCACACTCCTCACAGACAGTCACCCGGAGGAAACCCACGCAGACACAGGGAGAACACACCACACTCCTCACAGACAGTCACCCGGAGGAAACCCACGCAGACACAGGGAGAACACACCACACTCCTCACAGACAGTCACCCGGAGGAAACCCACGCAGACACAGGGAGAACACACCACACTCCTCACAGACAGTCACCCGGAGGAAACCCACACAGACACAGGGAGAACACACCACACTCCTCACAGACAGTCACCTGGAGGAAACCCACGCAGACACAGGGAGAACACACCACACTCCTCACAGACAGTCACCCGGAGGAACCCCACGCAGACACAGGGAGAACACACCACACTCCTCACAGACAGTCACCCGGAGGAAACCCACGCAGACACAGGGAGAACACACCACACTATTCACAGACAGTCACCCAGAGGAAACCCACGCAGACACAGGGAGACACAGGGAGGGAATTCCACCTTAAAAGGATCACAGTGTACCTCCCCTTCATCTGCCCTTTACTGATCCTCTGGCAAAGACGCCTCCATTAATCATCATAGAAGGAGCTGGAAATGTGATCTCTTCCATTCAGGTCAGTGCCAAAAGACATAAGTGCCATCATTTCAGCTGAGAATCGCTTCTCCCTGTCAGCCCCCCGCACACTGGGCCCTCTCCGTGATCTAGAGCAGGGTCAGTGGAGTTAATGATCCTGGAGGGAACTTGTGTTCTTGGGCTAGAGCCAGGCGTTTGACAGGAATGAGTCACGTTTGTGCTGAGAAATGGGCTCATGACTGCAGGACTGAGAAAGGCTGAGTCGGCGAATTCCATTCATGCTTCAGCTGGAGCCGGAGAAGACCCCCCGTCCTACACCGCCACCCCACCCCTCAACTTTCAGCTTTGAGGGAAAGGTTATCAGACCAATAGACAGTTTCAGTTGAGACTTCACCAGGTTAGAAAAACAGGGTCCTCACACTGACCAAGACAATGCTCCAGGAGCTCAACACGCTTGGAGGAGAATGCTAATGTCCTAGTAGTGATAGAACACATGCAGTGGTCAGAACCAGCACAGAAGAGCAGCAGTGACACAGAGGTAGTGTTGGTGTGTATGCGTGTGCAGTGCTGGTGCAAGTGGATCAGACACAGCATGTGTTGCTTGAATTTAAAACCTCTGTGTCACTACTGGACTGAGAACAGTCCACCAACCGAAAAACACCCAGCCGACAGCGTCCTGTGTCACTGATGAAGGACTAGAGGACGGCCGACACACACTGTGCAGCGACAGATGAGCTACTGTCTCTGACTTCACATCTACAAGGTGGACCACCGAGGGAGGAGTGTCTCACAGAGTGGACAGAGAGTGGACACAGGGTTTAAAAACTCCAGCAGCACTGCTGTGTCTGATCCACTCTACACCAGCACAACACACACTAGGGTGGTGGGTGACCCTCTAAATTACCGCTGCTCCTCACACCTAGATGTTTAGAACTGAAGGACCATTCATCTCTCCACATAGAGAGAGTGTATTGTGCTGGACACTCCACTAGTCATATACACAGCCTGTGTCCAGTCATACTGGCTACAGGATACATTTTTCTGACCTCTGGTTACTCAGATTACTGTAGTAAACTGGACTGGCCATCACTAGAACACAGGAAGAACCTTATGGACTGTGAAAAGCTGCTGAGCAACGCTGGTTTCAAATCTCCACTGAAGGAAGGAGGACAGATCAGTTTAAATCCAGACAAAGCTACACATGCATCAGCTCTGTAACTACTTCAGTATTCAGTACCTTTCAGAAGCACAGTGGAACCAACAGAACCGGGTTACTTTTCTAAGTTCCAAAATAAGGCTAATTCTATTTTGGAAAAACTGTACACGACATCTGTTAGAAATCTCATAGAAAAGAAACACAGTCTATGTGCTCTACCTCTATTTTTGGATTCATTCATTCATTCTCCATCACCACTTCATCTTGGTCAGGGTCATGTCAGGTCAGAAAAAACACACTCCTGACAGGGTGGAAGCTCATCTCAGGGCATCACACACTCCCCCAGTCACTCACACACTCACCCCTGCGGACAATTACACACACTCACACAGTCACTCACACACTCACCCCTGCGGACAATTAAACACATTCACCCAGTCACTCACACACTCACCCCTGCGGACAATTACACACACTCACACAGTCACTCACACACTCACCCCTGCGGACAATTAAACACATTCACCCAGTCACTCACACACTCACACCTGCGGACAATTACATACACTCACACAGTCACTCACACACTCACCCCTGCGGACAATTAAACACATTCACCCAGTCACTCACACACTCACACCTGCGGACAATTACACACACTCACCCAGTCACTCACACACTCACCCCTGCGGACAATTACACACACTCACACAGTCACTCACACACTCACCCCTGCGGACAATTACACACACTCACCCAGTCACTCACACACTCACCCCTGCGGACAATTACACACACTCACCCAGTCACTCACACACTCACCCCTGCGGACAATTACACATATTCACCCAGTCACTCACACACTCACCCCTGCTGACAATTACACATACTCACCCAGTCACTCACACACTCACCCCTGCGGACAATTACACATATTCACCCAGTCACTCACACACTCACACCCACGGACAATTACACACACTCGCCTAGTCACTCACACACTCACCCCTGCTGACAATTACACACACTCACCCAGTCACTCACACACTTATCCCTGCGGACAATTACACACACTCGCCTAGTCACTCACACACTCACCCCTGCGGACAATTATACACACTCACCCAGTCACTCACACACTCACCCCTGCGGACAATTACACATATTCACCCAGTCACTCACACACTCATCCCTGCAGACAATTACACATATTCACCCAGTCACTCACACACTCACCCCTGCAGACAATTACACATATTCACCCAGTCACTCACACACTCACCCCTGCGGACAATTACACATATTCACCCAGTCACTCACACACTCACCCCTGCGGACAATTACACATATTCACTCAGTCACTCACACACTCATCCCTGCAGACAATTACACATATTCACCCAGTCACTCACACACTCACACCCACGGATAATTACACACACTCACCCAGTCACTCACACACTCACCCCTGCGGACAATTACACACACTCACCCAGTCACTCACACACTCACCCCTGCGGACAATTACACATATTCACCCAGTCACTCACACACTCACCCCTGCGGACAATTACACATATTCACCCAGTCACTCACACACTCATCCCTGCAGACAATTACACATATTCACCCAGTCACTCACACACTCACACCCACGGATAATTACACACACTCACCCAGTCACTCACACACTCACCCCTGCGGACAATTACACACACTCACCCAGTCACTCACACACTCACCCCTGCGGACAATTACACACACTCACCCCTGCGGACAATTACACACACTCACCCAGTCACTCACACACTCACCCCTGTTCAGTTTCACACCACGATATCAGTGTCACTGCAGCACTGAGAATGATCCAAATCTTAATCAGACCTGCTCTGTGAAGGTCCTGTGAAGGTCCTGTGGGGATCCTGATGTGATGTGTGTAATGAAATATCACCAAGTCGTGAGAGAAGAATATTCAGTATTTTCAGCATCACAAACTTCCCCAAAGATCTGCAGAACAAAGCCCCCTCAAAGAGGCATCAGTGACATGAAATAACCCCTTTCCCTTTGTGCTCTGGAGCCAAAGCAGAAGTTCCAGTGTTCCTCACTGTCCAAGCTGTTTCCTCAAAGCAGTGATGAATGACGAGGCACAGAGTGCATTACACTGTAAACACCTCCAGAGCTGCTGTACTGTCCTACACTGCTTTAAAGAAGCACTGCGTGAGAGGAACCACACACCCTTTCATACAATGCTTTTAGAGGAAAACCTTTTCTATTGGTCTGAAAATAAATAAATAAAAAAAAAATGACAAAACCTGGTCGTCGTCAAAGAATGATTATTGAAACGATTTTAAAACATGGCCCAATGTTGTAGTTTTTAAGCACTCTGTCTTTTCTCTGACTCAGGGCAAGGTGGATCCAAAGACTGTTCTCAAGAGCAGCTGCCATTGAATTGACTCCCAGTGCATCCCAGTGCCAGTTTTGACTCGGACCTGAAGTGTCCTAATCCCAGTTTTAACTCGGATTCATTGAGTCCTGGTCTCAGTCGGACCTCTGACGTGACGTCTCCTGGTCTCGGGCCTGACTTTGGACCGGCTCTGATGGTCCTGAATAGAAACCTAGTGAGATGTGGGGTTATACAGATCAAAATGTTCCACCTGAATTGTGACCAAGCCAAGAATCACTTAGGAACCTTTACTGATAGAAGGGTTAGCTCCTATCTTCTCTAAACGTGGTTCCCTCTTATCAGGAGTGAATTACATCTCTGATCATGTGATCATGTAACAAAGCTGGACGTAGCTTTAGGAGTCTTGCCTAAGGACTTTTAATGATGTCCCCTAATGTGGTTACCAAGCAGGGAGTCAAACTCTAGTCTTGTGTGTGGAAGTCAATGGATACTCACTGAGCTACACCATATAAAATGGGGCATGTTAAAAAAATGTGTGTGTGTGTGTTTTGTATTGACTCCTCCCAGTGTGTATGTTCTCTGGCTCAGCTGACTCTCCCCATGCTCTCGTGAATAACACACAGAACAGGGACAAGTGCCCAGGAGAAAAACAGACACACACACACCATAAACATCAGCAGTGGCCGGGTGGGACGGGGGGCAGGAAGTGTGTTTTTCCACTAAAGGACACACGCTGAGCTACACACACATACACCACACACATGAAGAACAGCTCTTAACAACTGCACCGATTAACACTGCACTTTAAATTTACACAATGACTGAAAAACAAAAAACAGCCCGGCATTTACACTCATCCTAATCTTATCCAGAGTCACACACACACACACACACACACACACACACACAATCACACACACACACACACACACACACACACACACACACACACACACAATCACACACACACACACACACACACACACACACAATCACACACACACACACACACACACACACACACACACACACACACACACAAACACACACACACACACACACACATACACACAATCACACCCACACACACACACACACACATACACACACACACACACACAATCACACATACACACAATCACACACACACACACACACACACACACACAATCACACACACACACACACACACACACACACACATACACACAATCACACACACACACACACACACACACACACACACACATACACACAATCACACACACACACACACACACACACACAATCACACACACACATACACAAACTCTAGAGCACTAGGAACAGCTGAGATGCTGGGGTTCAGGGTTCTTGCTGAAGGCACCTTGTTGAGGGAGGGGACAGCACTGTTTCTTCACTCCCTGCCCCAACTTCTCCTGCCAGTCCAGGGGATGATACCAGAGACCCTTTGGTCTCAGGCCCCCTCCTCTAACCTTTAGGCAGTGTGTGTGTGTGTGTGTGTGTGTGTGCAAAACCGAACATCGTCTGTGGTTAAATGCACTACTCACTCTAAGGGCTTTCTGCTTTAGCGCATGTTGTGTATTTTGAAAATGATATGATTATAGATTTTAGCATAGCCACAGATCCCTGGAGCTTATTCAAATCTACAGTAGCTCTTCTCTGAATTCACTAAAACGGCCACAGGAGGAACATTCAGTTAAAACAAGTGTGCAATAATTCACTGATGCAGCAGCCCTCTTCCTCTGATGGAAGCAAGGGAGGAACTAACTTGCTCCATTACACAGAAGTGAAAAGAGAATGACTCCGTGCCGTCCAAGAACTACACAAGATCATCTCTGGGTTACAACAAAAAAAAAAAAAAAACAAGAATGATTAAAACCAATAAAACATGCTGGTCTCAAGGTGAACTTGAATGTATTTTATGAAAAGACTGCTCCCAGGATTCATACAATGTGTATGAAATATAATTAACGCTCATAAAATGTGTACTAATGATATTCCAGGATTTTGATGTGAAGTTATGGCGACGCAGCTTGGAAAACTGTCCTTAAAACTTTGTCTAATCCCAACCCTAACCCTAAATTTAACCATAAACATAAGTCTAACTCTAAACCTAAAACTGCAAAAGAGCAGAAATGGCAAAGGTCAATGCTTGTTTAATGCTATGGCTAACAGCTAACAACTAACACCCAAAACTATCTGTAAATCTAACACTAAGCTTCAAAATATTGTTTGTTTTCTTAGCTTGTTTAAAATGATCTAAACATGATTGTGAACCTAATTGTTAGCTCCAAAAGATAAGACATAGCAGTGTTTTGTGTTTGTGTAGCACTCTCACAAACTGATTACAGCACTGTTTCTGCAGCTCTGAACAGAGAGTATGAGGTTATGGAGTGTAACAGCACCTCCAGTGGAAAGGAGCTCAGTGATCATTAACTAATGTCAAATTATAATGATTCCTAACATACAAATGTTACCAGTATCAAGCAGGGATCTTAGTAATGTATGCACTGGTTTTTAGAAACTCCTGCATACAATTTGCAAAGAGAGGCAATGATGTAAAGCTCTTGATTGGCCGAAAGAAAGAAAAAAACCAAAACGAAACAGTGGGAGAACTGTAGTAATACACTCATTGGACTTCTTTGGTGTAGAGCAGTAATTAGTGAATAAAACATATCCTTGTTTTTATGAGGATGATGAAATACAGAGAGCTCAGAGTGCAATACCATTTTAAACTTTTAAAAATTGCAGTCTCATGTTTTATGTACAGTGCATTTACGCTTCATAAAGTACAAAAGGAGACAGACATCCTGCTGAAAAAAAAAAAGAAAGCTTGATCAAACACTAATCCCCTGTTAGCTGAGAAATCTTAAACACCTACTAAATATGGGTGCTCCCTTTCAGACAGCAGTTTCAAAAATAGGAATGTAACAACTTTTAATACAATATTCTATTTAAAAACTTTTTGTTTATACAATACTTTGTTCAAACACTGCTCTTTGTTTATACAATACTCTGTTTAAACACTCCTATTTGTTTATACACTACTTTGTTCAAACACTGCTCCTTGTTTATACAATACTCTGTTTAAACAATGTTCTGTTTAAAAATTACTCTTTGTTTATACAATACTGTTTAAACACTGCTCTTTTTTTATACAATACTATGTTTATACAATACTCTGTTTAAACGCTGCTCTTTGTTTATACACTACTCTTTGTTCAAACACTGCTCTTTGTTTATACAATACTCTGTTTAAACATTGCTCTGTTTAAAATGTACTCTTTGTTTTTACAATATTCTGTTTAAACACTGCTCTTTTTTATAAAATTCTCTTTGTTCAAACACTGCTCTTTGTTTATACAATACTCTGTTTAAACACTGCTCTATTTCTATAAAATTATCTTTGTTCAAACACTGCTCTTTGTTTATACAATACTATGTTTAAACACTGCTCTATTTCTATAAAATTATCTTTGTTCAAACACTGCTCTTTGTTTATACAATACTATGTTTATACAATACTCTGTTTAAACACGGCTCTTGGTTTATACACTACCCTTTGTTCAAACGCTGCTTTTGTTTATACAATACTCTGTTTAAAAATTGCTCTTCGTTTATACAATTCTCTGTTTAAACACTGCTCTTTGTTTATAAAATACTCTTTGTTCAAACACTGCTCTTTGTTTATATAATACTATGTTTATACAATACTCTGTTTAAACACTGCTCTTTGTTTATACACTACCCTTTGTTATACAATACTCTGTTTATACAATACTCAGTTTAAACACGGCTCTTTGTTTATACAATACTATGTTTATACAATACTCTGTTTAAACACGGCTCTTTGTTTATACACTACCTTTTGTTCAAACGCTGCTTTAGTTTATACAATACTTTGTTTAAAAATTGCTCTTCGTTTATACAATTCTCTGTTTAAACACTGCTCTTTGTTTATAAAATACTCTTTGTTCAAACACTGCTCTTTGTTATACAATACTCTGTTAAACACTGCTATATTTCTATAAAATTATCTTTGTTCAAACACTGCTCTTTGTTTATATAATACTATGTTTATACAATACTCTGTTTAAACACTGCTCTTTGTTTATAAAATACTCTTTGTTCAAACACTGCTCTTTGTTATACAATACTCTGTTTATACAATACTCAGTTTAAACACGGCTCTTTGTTTATAAAATACTCTGTTTAAACACTGCTTTTGGATTATACACTACTCTTTGTTTAAACAATGCTCATTGTTTATACACTGCTCTTTGTTTAAACACCTCTCTTTGTTTATAATATACTCAGTTTTAACACTCCTATTTGTTTTTACACTGCTCTGTGTTTATACACTAGTCTTTGTTCAAACACTTCTTTTTGTTTAAGTCTTGGTTTTACTCAAGGTATCTTCTTCTTGTTCAGATGGAGTTCTTCCTCCCACTGTTACTTGATGCAAGCACCCTGAACTCTGCCAAGCTGCTTCGTGAAACACCAGTTGCAAAAGCTCTCTAATAATAGCATAGCAATAATAGCATAGCAATAACATAGAATTGTGTCTGAAAAAGAATTACAGAAAGAGCACTTTAAACTTTTAGAGCTTACACTTAGGATTAGGTTTAGGGTTAACTGCTCCACGCGGTGACATGATGAACTCATTATCCTGGCTGATGGGTACTCTATGGATGTGATAATATCATATGGTAAGTTCATATATCTCATTCTTTATTCTGAAATCACTCTTTAAAATACCTCCCTGCGTTTATTGCCTGTTACCTAGCAACAATGACCAGCTGTTGAGAAAATCATTTCCAAACAGCACTGAACAGGCACTGACAAAGTCAAAACACTCAACAATGCAATCAGCAAAGCTGTTTACAGCAGTCGTGAGGGACCAATGCCACATTCCACATTAAATACCTGGTGAAATCCCTTGTGTATTACTGCATATTTATACAAGTCTACACTAGTCATGATGATATTGTATTATATACTAACTGTATAACGCATGATGACCATAACCCAACAGAGCGAGGGCTTTCAGAAGCAGAGCAGATCCACAAGAACCAGGCAGAGCTCCAGCCGCAGCGAGAGGCCCCCCATTACTCTCTGTGCTTTTCATTTGTGTTAATGACCAAGGCCGAGGAGGCCGTCCACTCTGTAAACAGAGCTCATTAGACGAGGTCAGCACTTCCACCAGCAGAACAGAGCAGGAAAACATACAGCAGCGCACAGGATCAATGCGTGTTCATTAGGCCAGTGCTGAATGGACTGTCCACTGATGGATTAGATGCAAGTGAAGGAAGCTTCTAATGAAAAAAAAAAAACAAATTTACACAACGGCTGTGTGTGGAGCACACTGCACACACTCTCCCACACAACACAGCAGTGTGGTTCACTGATACACACATCCTTTATTTACTGCAGCTGGGCTATTTACACTGGGTTTATATGATCCGTGAATGTGCTGAGTCTGCTCTACTTGGTTAAATGGAAATGTGTGTTATTTATTCATTCATTCATCTTTTGTAACAACTTCAGCTTGAGTTTTCTGTCTATCCGGAATCTACCCTGGACAAAGCATCACAAAATCACCCAGTCACTCTCACACGCATAACTACGGACAATTACACTCATTCACCCAGTCACTCACACACTCACATCTGTGGACATTTCACTCACTCACTCAGTCACTCACACCTTTACACCTGTGGACAGTTTCACTCACTCACCCAGTCACTCACACCTTTATATCTGTGGACAGTTTCACTCACTCACACCTTTACACCAGTGGACAGTTTCACTCAGTCACTCAGTCACCCACACCTTTACACCTGTGGACAATTTCACTTCCTCACCCAGTCACTCACACCTTTATATCTGTGGACAGTTTAACTCATTCACCCAGTCAATCACACACTCACACCTGTGGACAGTTTCACTCACTCACACCTTTACACCAGTGGACAGTTTCACTCACTCACCCAGTCACTCACACCTTTACACCTGTGGACAGTTTCACTCATTCACCCAGTCACTCACACACTCACACCTGTGGACAGTTTCACTCACTCACACCTTTACACCAGTGGACAGTTTCACTCATTCACCCAGTCACTCACACCTTTACACCTGTGGACAAATTCACTCACTCACACCTTTACACCAGTGGACAGTGTCACTCATTCACCCAGTCACTCACACCTTTACGCCTGTGGACAGTTTCACTCACTCACCCAGTCAATCACACACTCACACCCGTGGACAGTTTCACTCACTCACACCTTTACACTAGTGGACAGTTTCACTCATTCACCCAGTCACTCACACCTTTACACCTGTGGACAGTTTCACTCACTCACACCTTTACACCTGTGGACAGTTTCACTCACTCACACCTTTACACCTGTGGACAGTTTCACTCATTCACCCAGTCGCTCACACCTTTACACCTGTGAGCAGTTTCACTCATTCACCCAGTCACTCACACCTTTACACCTGTGGACAGTTTCACTCACTCACTCAGTCACTCACACATTTACACCTGTGGGCAGTTTCACTCATTCACCCAGTCACTCACACATTTACACCTGTGGATAGTTTCACTCACTCACCCAGTTTCTCACACCAACACACCTTTGGACATTTTCACTCACCCACTCAGTCACCCACACCTTTACACTGTTGGGCAGTTTCACTCAATCACCCAGTCACTCACACAATCACACCTGTGGGCAGTTTCACTTATTCACCCAGTCACTCACACATTTACACCTGTGGAGAGTTTCACTCACTCCCCCAGTCACTCACACCTTTACACCTGTGAGCAGTTTCACTTATTCACCCAGTTTCTCACACCATCACACCTTTGGACAGTTTCACTCACTCACCCAGTCACCCACACCTTTACACCCTTGGGCAGTTTCACTCATTCACCCAGTCACTCGCACCTTCACAGCTGTGGGCAGTTTCACTCATTTACCCAGTCGCTCACACCTTCACATCTGTGGAGAGTTTCACTCACTCACCCAGTCACTCACATCTTTACATCGGTGGGCAGTTTGACTCATTCACCCAGTCACTCACACCTTCACACCTTTGGAGAGTTTCACTCACTCATCCAGTCACTCACACCTGTAGATAGTTTCACTCACTCACCCTGTCACTCACTCATTGACACCTGTGGACAAGTTCACACACTCACCCAATCACACACACACTCCACATGTGAGTTTGTGTTGCTGCCTAATGTCCACTGACTCCTGGTAGTGCTCAGGACCAAGCTCGACCCTAATCAGGATGAAGTAGTTACAGAAGACGAATGACTGAATGAATGATCTGCAGGTTGACGTTCTCCTGATTGCAGCTCTAGTGTTAACGCATGTCCATTTTCATGTTCCAGAAACCGCAAAAGTCATGTGAGTCTATTAGAGATTACTCCACCAATTCCCCTGAGGTGAGCCGTGTGAAGATCTAAGCTTCCAGTTCGGTTTAAACTTCCATTCTGAGTGCTACCCATCAGCTTCCCTCTGTTTTAGAAAAACACATCCACACTACGACCAGCCCAGCGAGACTGGACACAAGACTAGCTCACCTCACCTTTTTTAGCATCCACATGTACACAAATAAGAACGCTGCCTACCTCTTACACTCCTTGAGTCTACGGAGACGGGAAGAGAAGAAGAGAGGAGCCCTCTATCAACCAGCAACAGACGAGAACCAGCCACAGAAGAGAGAGAGAGAGAGAGAGAGAGAGAGAGAGAGAGAGAGTCCGTTTCACACTCAACTGACCCACAGCATGAAAAACTGACCACTCAGCTGTATGAGTGAGACCTCGCACCCGCCCTCTCTCTCAAGCCTATTGACTGTGTGCGCTATAAAACGGCCTCATCTCATTTCACCCTATTCCTCCTATAGCTCCTGAGGCTACCACTCATTACTCCACACTCTCCATTAATCTCTCTCTCTCTCTCTCTCTCTCTCTCTCTCCCCCCCCCCCCGGTTAATAATTAACTGACACAAGGACTGACCCTAAATTTCCAAAGGCTTATAAAACATCTTGAATGTACAATAGATTTAGTAATAAATATATACTTAACATTAATAATAATATCACATTACAAAAATAACTGGATATAATTTACACAGATCAGCCATAACATTAAAGCTATTAAAGACTATAGAGGTGCATTTTGTAGATCTACTGTTAGAGACCGTTTGTTCTGCATACTTTATTAACCCCATTTCACTCTGGTCTTCAATGGTCAGGACCCCCACAGGACCACCCCAGAGCCCCAGATTTGGGCGGTGGGTCATTCTCAGTGCTGCAGTGACACTGGTGGCAGAATTAAACTCCTCAGTTACATTGGATTGGAACTAGTTCACCACTCAAAAATATCCAGTCGACAGCGTCCTGTGTCAACTGATGATACTTTAATATTATGGGTAACCATTGTATATTATTGACCCAGATAATTCACAAAATACTCAGGAAAGCTTGGAGTGTGTGTGTCACCCATCCAGCCATCCAGTGCAGGCCAGCACAGCAAGCCCTGTGCCTCTGTGACTTTCCTGGACGTCCACTTTCTGTCTTCTCAGCTTCCTTTCCATGAACGAGGGAAGTTCTCTGTTCTTTTTTAACCCAGCGGTTTGTTGGCCAAGCTGTTAACACATTGGAGAAACCCAGGGGAAACTGCTGTGCTCTCGCATGTGTCTCTGATTCAGTCTCAGGAAGAGGACAGCCCTACAGCTGCAGTTACATAACTAATAAAGTAAGACTATGTAAAGACACAGTCAGGCTCCGTCCCCCTCAGGACAGGTCTTCAAGAGCTGAACTGAAGGCCACTATATTGTTAAAAGCATTCGCTCGTCTGACTTCGCACGCTTATGAACTTGAGTGACATCACATTCTTAATCCATAGGGTGTTATATGATGTCAGCCCACCCTTTGCAGCTATAACAGCTTCACCTCTTCTGGGAAGGCTTTCCATGAGGTTTAGGAGTGTTTTATGGGAATTATTGACCATCCAGAAGTGCATGTGTGAGGTCAGACACTGATGATGGACGGGGCCTGGCTCACAGTCTCAGCTAGAATTCATCCCAAAGGTGTTCTATTGGGTTGAGGTCAGGGCTCTGTGCAGGGTTGGTCAAGTTCTTCCACACCAAACTCGCTCATCCGTGTCTTTACGGACCTTGCTTTGTGCACTGGTGCACAGTCATGTCATCTAGACCAAATAGTCAAATTCGCAGATGACACCACGGTGATAGGCTTGATTACAGATAATAATGAAACAGCCTACCGGGATGAAGTACAGCATCTGTCCTTGTGGTGCCACAATGATAACCTGGTACTAAACACGCTCAAAACAAAGGAGATCATCATGGACTTCAGACGGACTAGGAACCAAGCTCACGCCCCCATTTATATCAACGGAACTGCGGCGGATCAGGTGCCCCGTTTCAAGTTCCTTGGTCTCCACATTTACAATGATCTCACCTGGTTCTTGAACTCCTCCGTCCTCATCAAAAAGGCGCAGCAGCGCCTCTATTTTCTTCGGAGTCTGAAGAAAGCTCACTTGTGTCCCAGGATACTAGTGAACTTTTACCGCTGTACCATCGAGAACATACTTACCAACTGCATCTCTGTATGGTACGGCAGTTGCTGTGCTGCAGACCGCAAAGCTCTCCAGCGGGTGGCAAAAACAGCACAGCACATCATAGGCACCGAATTACCTACCATCGAGGACATCTACAATAAACGCTGCCTGGGCAGGGCAAGAAACATCGTCAAGGACATCACCCACCCAAATCATGGACCTTTCAGCCTTTTACCATCTGGCAGACGTTACAGGAGCCTCCGTTCCCGCACTAACAGGCTTTGTAACAGTTTTTTTCCTGAGGCTGTTATCCGGATGAACACTATCCAGGCACTTTAAATAAACATTGCACAATCATTACATTGCACCTTCTGTAAAGTTGTATTTAATTTATCCCTCAGTACTTAATGCATCACCTACACAATGTTACTTTGTTTATATTTTTTATATTTCAATATGTATATATGGTTACTTTAACTTCCATAATCATAATGTCATATCACAACTGCACTTTATGTAAATTATGTAAATAATGTTATATATTGCACTTCTGGTTAGATGCTAACTACATTTCATTGGCCCTGTACTTGTACTCTGCACAATGACAATAAAGTTGAATCTAATCTAATCTAATGTTGAAACAGGAAGGGGCTGTCCCCAAATATTTCCCACAACATTGGGAGCATTAAATTATCCAGACTGGTTCTACAGTAATGTTGTACTAAGCCCCACCCCCCTCAGGGCACCACAGCCAAATCAGCATCGTCACAGGTCGAGTACAGAAATTCACGTTGAAGTTCACTGAACTTGGTGAAAAGTTTCACTCACAAATTATATTTGGCCCGGATGTCTGCATTGTCAAATGAATGGGATTTCACTTGCGAAATTCCTCTGACTAAAGTGTGATCTCAGCTAAAGTCCAAGATGTCAGAATGACACTTTACTGAAGGAGTCACTGTAAAACTGTAAAACAGGATAAAAATGATTATTGCCATAGATCCTGGAAAAGAAACTCCACCCTAAATCATCCCAGAGGAACTGAAAAGACCACTTCAGAAAACACAGCTCCATAGCCCAGAGCTGGGGGCTGTATACACCTCCATCCTCCACTTGGCATTTGGCACGTTGAGTTTAAAAGAAGGAATGAAACGTGATACTTTAATAGTCTATTAAACTAGGTGCCTTGCTCAAGGGCACTGAGCGTACTTCCCCTTATTCCCATGCCCCATTTTTTAGTTTCTCTAACATTTAGCCTCATGTTCAGCTGCTCCAGAGCATCAGATTGTCTTTAATGCTGTGAACTACATTCACACAACTGCCCACCTGTGTCCAGAAAGGTCCACTCTCATTATAAGAGTTGTATAAGGGGCTTTTTATGACTCTGCTTTGAGCAACTTACACTGAACATGACGTTCAAACTGTCTGCACGCTTTCCACAAAATGATGCAAATGTCTATTAAAGCCCAGAGTGGAACAATAGAAGCCATTATTCGAAATAAAGATGTAAACAACTACACGCTACACTAAAACCCAGCTCATTTATTACCCCCGCTCCCTCGAATGGCAGCCAATTATGCGAGAACATAAAGAGACCGAGAGGAGGCCAGAACTCTCTGCAGGGGTTAGGGGAGAGGAGCCAGAACGGGGCCAGGGTAAAGGGAAGTAGAGCTTATGTACACAGCCAGAGCACAAGGCTAACGGCCGCTCCCTCCACTCGGCTGTGGACGGGTCCGTATCATGTTCTCTGCGCTCATCTGAACACAGCTGGAGACGACAAGCACATCAAGAGCTTTACAGAAAGAACATCTGGCTCCAACAGCGAACACACACCAGCCAAAGTCTTCACTTAAAGGGACGATATGTAATATTATGACCTCAAAATTACAGCTTCAACATTATTGTGATGCTCCACTGAGCTGTAGTAGGGAGGATACAGCCTCTGTTGTTGCTACGCCGGGCTGAGCACTGCAGAAACCACACTATGTACATATTGGGGTAGGGTTCGTTCTGGATCAGACCACTCCAACTCATTCCAAAGGTATCAGATGATGCTCCATCACTCCAGAAAAGTTGCACTGCTCCACAGACTAATGCTGTGGTGATTTAAACTCAACACGGTGAACTAAGGCTCATGTGCAGCTGTTCCAGAACATGATATTTCAATGTGTAGCCTTGTTTGAAGATCATACAGCCTGTATTCAGTATCATTTATCAGCTGAAATCACTCCTAAAAAAATCAGAGTGTGATACTGATGGTGGCTGGGGGCAAGGGAGTGAAAAGATGATGTTAAAGCAGACCCCCACCCCCCAAACACACACTCTTATACACTTTAACACAAACTGAATCATTCATGAGCCTCACATCTGTCAGAATATGCCTCTAAACAGAGCAGAGCCTTCCAAACTCCAGCACAGAAAAGAGAAACTGTTAGCACCACACTTCCACTGGTAAAAGAGAGGGATTCAGCATGGGCCAGAGTGTGTGGCCATTTTTCTGACCTCCAGAGGGGGCAAGAAGCTCGCAGATCAGACTCTGCCTCACCTACAGGCACAGCGATGATGATAAACTTTGAGACATGGTGGTGTAACCCTAAGCAAGCTTGCACACAAGTTCAGGGGAAAAATAAAAATAAAAAAACACAAGCTGAAATAGGTTGCAATCATGGTGCAATATTTTAACAGACCACAAGCACATGGACACACAGCAAAACCACAGTAAAGGAGTGATTATAAAGCTGCATTGTGTCAAATGTGTGGGTTCAAATCAATAGAAGCTGCATTGTTGGGTCTAGATGAAAAATATTGATGAAAAATAGTGTCCTCCTTCTGTCCTTTCACACAGACAATGCACCCTGTCCTTCCATGTGTGTGTTTGGACTGTGGGAGGAAGCAGGAGGACATGGAAGAAACACACACACTTCTCCCTGTGTCTGCGTGGGTTTCCTCCGGGTGACTGTCTGTGAGGAGTGTAGTGTTTTCTCCCTGTGTCTGTGTGGGTTTCCTCTGGGTGACTGTCTGTGAGGAGTGTGGTGTGTTCTCCCTGTGTCTGTGTGGGTTTCCTCCGGGTGACTGTCTGTGAGGAGTGTGGTGTGTTCTCCCTGTGTCTGTGTGGGTTTCCTCTGGGTGACTGTCTGTGAGGAGTGTGGTGTGTTCTCCCTGTGTCTGCGTGGGTTTCCTCCGGGTGACTGTCTGTGAGGAGTGTGGTGTCTTCTCCCTGTGTCTGCGTGGGTTTCCTCCGGGTGACTGTCTGTGAGGAGTGTGGTGTGTTCTCCCTGTGTCTGCGTGGGTTTCCTCCGGGTGACTGTCTGTGAGGAGTGTGGTGTGTTCTCCCTGTGTCTGCGTGGGTTTCCTCCAGGTGACTGTCTGTGAGGAGTGTGGTGTGTTCTCCCTGTGTCTGCGTGGGTTTCCTCCGGGTGACTGTCTGTGAGGAGTGTGGTGTGTTCTCCCTGTGTCTGCGTGGGTTTCCTCCGGGTGCTCCGGTTTCCTCCCATGGTCCAAAAACACACGTTGGTAGGTGGATTGGCGACTCAAAAATGTCCATAGGTGTGAGTGTGTGAGTGAATGTGTGAGTGTATGTGTTGCCCTGTGAAGGACTGGCGCCCCCTCCAGGGTGTATTCCTGCCTTGCGCCCAATGATTCCAGGTAGACTCTGGACCCACCGCAACCCTGAACTGGATAAGGGTTACAGATAATGAGTGAATGAATGTTTAATGTTAGAACCTGTCTGCATTCTAAGGCTTCGGAACCACTGCCACTCGAGGGAGCTCATTATAACAATATGTAAGAGTGCGTTTGAGTGTGTGTGTCTCTGTGTGTGTGTGTGTGTGTGTGTGTGTGTGTGTGTGTAGTCAGTTTGATTACTGATTTCAAAACAACAGCGATCAAGAGAAAACTGCTGCTGAAATAACTGCTGGAACTTTTCAAACAGTTTTTGTTTGTTGTTGTTGTTACTTCATTTAACAAAGGTGTCAAAAACATCTTTATTCTCACAAGCCAAATTAATCCATAAAGTAAACAAAAAAACTGTTATTTAATCCATGGTAATAACAAAACTCAGTGTCAGTGACATCATGTCCACAAGTGTGTAGACACCCTTTTTAATTAGGGAATTGTACCCCTGTTTAATCATCTCCATTATCTCCATGAAATGAACACTGCATTTAAGGTTACGATGATAAGTAGCGTCTAAATATTTATGGACATGTTTTAAAAATGTATATATTTATTTATTTTAAAATTACACAGCAGTTTAGCAAAATTGTGTCTCTGCATTTAACCCATCCCTGGCAATGAAAATACACACACACACACACACAGAGTGTAAATAGGTTGTGGATAAAAAGCTGAGAGTAAACAACACTGTTTTCCAACAGCGGTGTGGATTTCTGGGATTAGACTGGACTGTAATTTTTCACAGTTCATTAATAATGAACTGTAATTAAAGAGGAACATGGCCGCCTGGTGTTTGAGAAACTATAAACACAAAATGGAGGCACACAGACAGAGGCCTGGAGGTAAACATGATTAGCATCGTGTTTTTCATTTTGATGTTGAGATGACCAAGAGTGTTTTGACTTTCACACAGTTCATTTTACCATGTTTACTTTTAGCATTAACAAGTAGCTTGTCGAGTCACCTATTTAAGGTGCTCTACTTAAGGTGGAACCTTAAATTGCAATAAGAAGCTAACTTCAGCCTTTTTTAAAGTCGCACTATTTAAGGTGGGATATACAATTCTAATAAGGAGCTGATTCATAAAATCATTCTTTTAAGGTGGAACATGAAATTCTGTCAAGAAGCTACATTCAGCCTTGTAACGTCGTCCATTTCAGGTAAACTTCTTAAGGTGGAACATAGCATTCTAACAAGAAGCTAACTTCAGCATCAACATAATCTCACCCATTTAAGGTGGAACATGAAATTCTGTCAAGAAGCTACATTCAGCCCCGTAACGTCGTCCATTTCAGGTAAACTTCTTAAGGTGGAACATAGCATTCTAACAAGAAGCTAACTTCAGCATCAACTTAATCTCACCCATTTTAGGTGGAACATGAAATTCTGTCAAGAAGCTACATTCAGCCCTGTAACGTCGTCCATTTCAGGTAAACTACTTAAGGTGGAACATAGCATTCTAACAAGAAGCTAACTTCAGCATCAACATAATCTCACCCATTTAAGGTGGAACATAAAATTCTGTCAACAAGCTACATTCAGCCCTGTAACGTCATCCATTTCAGGTAAATTACTTAAGGTGGAACATAGCATTCTAACAAGAAGCTAACTTCAGCATCATCATAATCTCACCCATTTAAGGTGGAACATGAAATTCTAACAAAAAACTAAATTTGGCGATATAAATTAATCATGTTAAGGTGCACTACTTAAGGTGGGGCACGCAATTCTATAAAAATGTTGCTCAATCTCATAAAGTTGCCCATTTAAGGTGGAAAAAGAAACTACAACATAGCTGCCCTCTTGTTTAAAGTGAAATAGAATCATCCTTGAATATCATGGTGGATAAGAGGCTAATTTTAATATGTTCTTGGTTTGTTTCCTGGTTATTAATATTTCAGTGTGATTCTGCTCTGACTGTGACTGTGAGGTTTGGAAACTGGGAGGCCAAGGGATGCTTATAATGTTAATCATGCATAAATCTAAAGAGCTGCTAAAGCTCAGGGGTGCTCTTTTGCCGCTGTGAGTAGACTCTTGGGTGAAACAGTACACATCAGAGCGTTTACAATAGATTATTCATTATAGATCATTTTACATTGGGTAGATGACTTTATCAGGGCTTGCTTTTAAACTAAACCAGTCCTCTCAAGTTCTTGACCAGGGCCCTTTGTTGGAGAAAGACTGTCCTCCAGATCTGAGAGTGAACCTCTGAACATCAGTGACATCAATTACAACCTCCTTCAAAAGAATAATCAGCACTGAACGACCAATAGAATCAGCTCAGCTCCGGGGGCCCAGAGATTTATCGAGCACTTAACTTCCTCTCTGTCTCAGTTAATGAAGACGATCCACTGCTGCCTCCAGCACGTGCTCCAGAAACACACACACACACACACACACACACACACACAGGCACATGGATATTTTCATATACACACACAAGCTCATACCAGATGAACACACACACACACACACACACACAAATTAAAAACACAGATAAAAACAGACAAATATTGCACTCAAATATTAAACATCACCATGTCCCACTGAGAGCCACTGCTCCCCACTAATCACACCCAGATCCAGCAACCTGGGAGAGTGAGACAACCACGTCCTCCACACACAGGAAGCCAGTCCCTACCTTTTTTCACATTTTATTCACACTGCCGCTAATATGACATCACCTGGTAGCTCAACACGCTTGGAGGAGCACACCAACTGCCTAGATCTATCACATCATCACCTCTAGACAGATGCCTTTGATGGCTAGCTGTGTGTGGTGGGAAGAGAGAGAGAGAGAGAGAGAGAGAGAGAGAGAAAGAGAATACTCTCTTGACTAGGACTAGGAAATGCTACATCAACACTACAGCATTTTATTGAATAAATCAAAACAAAGTGACAAATCACATTTATGGTGGGATTAATACAAGTGACATGCATTATGTATGTATTCATTTACATTGCTGCACTCCCTGAAATAGCTTGCCCCCACACTTTGGAAACCACTGCTGTAGGGCATTGTTTATAAAGCCACAGGACGCCTACATTAGCCATCTGTAAGTCTTATTCCAAATGACAGTTGATATAACATTGTCTCAGCTGAAACAAACAACAGCAAGATGTATCTTTTCCTACAGCATTTATTTACACTAATATTTATTATATTGCTATTATAAAACTAGAATATTTATTTCTAAAGCTGATTGGTGCCATAATCATTACTGACCTGGGAGGGCATCAGTTAAAATGGACAGACAAGGTGTACTCAGACGGGACTAAAATAACCGAGACACTAAAGACACCTCCTCATGTCCAAACAGGCCTTTGGAACATTTGTGATTGCAACAGTGATGCACCACTACAAATGCAGCCTCTTGTTGTAGATGTGTGTGGAATTTGTAAATAAGGCCAAAGCCACTGGTTCCTGTGAATTCCAGATGTGCCCGTACATTGCTCTTTCTACACAACGCCTCCGCCTGCTGTTCCTACTCTGAACGGAACAACAGAGGGAGCACCCACTACTGAGAGAGGACTCAGCTGAAGAATCCTGAGTTTAGGCAAACACCACACACACACACACACACACACACACACACACACACACTGCACTGCAGCAACATGAGCTCATCTGCCAGGCTCCACCCCCTCTGCTCACGTGCCGTTATGTAAGTCAATGCAGTCTGAGCACACACGCACCAAAAGGCACCAGAGAGAGAGAGAGAGAGACACTAAAAGAGGACCACAATATAAAATATGACGAGTGAGCAAGAGTGGGGGAGAGACAGAGAAAGAGAGAGAGACCGAGGGAGAGACTAAAAGAGGGACAAAATCAGAAATATGAAGAGCAAGAGAGACACACAGAGAGAGAGAGAGAGAGAGAGAGAGAAGGAGAGCCTCCAGAACACCTGCAATCTCTCATTCCCCTCAGCTACACACTCCATCACAGCACAGAGGGCAGTCCCTCTCCAGCCCCCATCAAGAACCCATCAGGGCCAGGAGAGGTCCCTCAGAAACACCTACAGTGGCAGTAACCCCAGTGTCCAGTGGACGTGGAGTACATGTGTCTGTTCAAACAAACCCAAAAACATGGAGGAGGTGAACTGGCTGCTCTAAAAAATCTGTGTGAGTGAATGAGTGTGTATGTGAATGAATGTGTATATATATGTATGTCCAGTTTAAGGGGGGGGGGTCTATAAACGTGTTATAAAACTTTAACAAACAAACAAACAATAAATAAAAACCTCCACTGCCCTTTCTTTACCCCTCCTTTATCCCTTATTTTCTTACTGATGTAAATGGGTTGTAATTCTGGCCGGCTGCCAACGCTGAAACACTGCTTATAACTTCAGCATGAATGGGAGGAGTCAAGCAGCTGGGGGCTTTACAGAAACCATCCTCAGCAGGCAGCAGGAGAAGGCTTTGTTCGGCCGCTGCTGTAAGTTCTGCATTGGTCCGCGGTGCTACTGAGTGTGTATGAGGGTGAGTGAGTGAGCGAGACAGGATGTGAGTGAGTGAATGAGTGTGTGAGCGAGTGAGTGAGTTATGAGCTAGTTCCATGGGGTGCTTTGCTTTAAACAATATCTGCAGTGTGTATGATTTAATATCATTCATTTCCCATCAGAAAAGTGGGATGCAACACTGATTTCTATGTTCACAGTTTATTTAATTAAAGAATAAAAGCAATTCCTAAAAAAAATACTTACTACTACATACTAACATCGGATATTTCCTCTGTCTGCTCTTTTTTTCGCTGAAAAACACGAACTAAGATGAGGACATTGCTCTATTCCTGCTTCATCGGTGGGTTATATTAAATTATTTTTCCTGTAGATGGAACTGACTCTAAATTCAGGAGAGTGCTAACTGCATGAAAGTAAACGCAGATTTAAAGTGCTACAAATCTTAACAACTTACAGGTAAGTTAAAAATACAAAGTTTTTGTGGTAGTTTATACAGTGAAAAAAAACAGACAGATAAGTAAAACTTTAGCCACGAAGAAACAACTCGATTTTACCCTCAACTACACCATTCCACCTTAAAGACTAAGCACCACTTAATGGACCTCCATGAATATTCCACATTATTGTAGTTACTGACAGATATAAGTATGAATTAAAATGAAAATAGCAGCTTAATTTGCTTTAAAACTGACAATTTTATTAAATTGACCGAAAAACCCGAGCTTGCTACGAAAATTCTTGAACGCGACCGTGACGTCACTGGTGGACAACAGCTGAACAACGCCGAGGTAAAACACCGTAATGACTGACTGTTATGACGGTATCTAGCTAAATAACCAACATTATTCATGACAATAGCCTAGCAATAAGCTAAACTCAAATGTAGAGGTACCGTTATTCTTGTAAATGTGATCGAAGTCGAACTCGAATTCATCCGACACTATAAACCTCCGTAATGCAGCTACGTAGCCGAGTATAATCTGAGCACCGAGTTTAGCGAGTCAAGCTAACGTTAACTAACACCAACTAAAACAGGCGAAGTGAGTGTCCTTACCCTGTTTACCTCCATGTTACAGAGGCTCTTGAACACCTTTCGTTGGTGTCCTTACATGCCCATATTGTTGGAAAAGCGCCAGTGAAATGAGCTACAGATAACGGAGTGAGCGGATGGTCCTTTCCAAAGTGCCCGTTTAAAGTGGACAAATTTAGTCCATTTTCTGGATATTTTGGGATCTTTGGGCCATTTGTTCACAGATGTCCCACTGTACATTGAATGATTGCAGCCAAAAACAACACACCTTTTTGTCATTTTGCATTAAATTAAGTGCAGCTTCTAGAGTTGTTGTCCACCATCTACGTCACAGGCAAGACGCCTATTAGAGTTTCCCAACACCGTTGGGGGGGGGGGGGGACCAACGGTCTTTTAAACCTTATTCCTTGAATTAGTAAGAAATAACATGTTTTCTGACGATCAATAAACACAAGTTAGGAACTCAAACTCCACTGTATTTATTTGTTTGACACTTTCATAGAGCTGGTGCTTAGCCTTTAACAATGTGGAGCTTCTGAGCATAAACAACCCAGAAAACAGCATTTCCCCACAACCGTAGATGTACCCTTTAAGTTACTTGTGTACAATTGTGTTGAAGAGTCTAATGGCTGAACACAGAGTAGAAGAGTGCCCTCTAGTGGTCGGGAGTTTAAACACAACACAGAATGAACCACTGCCACATAGCACTGCATTCTTAAAAACATGTGTTTTTAAGAATACATAATTTTGTGATACACAAGTGTATCGATATTTTCTTACACCCCTAGTTGGAAGGCCCCAGATTCACACATTAATGTGCACATACGCTGTACAATGACTTTCTATAACATCTATCCTTTATAGCAAATAACATTATGTGACTCTTGAAACAGAAACCAGCACAGATCACACACCACAGGCTGACTGTGGATTTACGCTGTGGTTGAGTGCGATACTCACCACCATGGGGTCACTCCTCTTTCTGTGAGGCTTCAGAACGGATGTTACAGCACCACACAGTGAGTGAATTTAATTTTCACAGAAGTCCGTGCTCTCACTCGTGATGACTTCAGAACTGAACACAGAGCCCTCAGCTGCAGACACAAGAGCAGCTCTGTGTTCTCCCTCAGACATCACACAGACGTATATTCCCTCACTCCAGAGCCTCCATCCTAAGCTCCGTCTGCGGTCGACCCACCCACACACCAGCGGCTGTGGCGGAGCTGGAGGCTCGGGGCCAGGTGTCACGTTAGCAGTGAGCCGTGGAAAATAAAAGCCCTGGCTGAGCCCCGGGTCAGGGATATATCAGACGGATATATGATCCGATCAGGTTCCCCGGGTTCGAGTGTCACCACGGTCCTGCACAGTAAAGCACACTCCTGGAACAGGGCAGGGTTTCAGCTGCCATCTGCCTCTCCACCAGACGTATGTACACAGTTTATCAAGGAGAGGGAAATATACATCAAACTAAATCTGTGTATATTTTTCTTTAATTGATTGAGGCATTAAAAAAAACTTTATTTTTTTGGGAAAAAGCTCATGTACAAAGTAAATGTAGCTCTGCATTTTTAGGTCATTTCCTGAAGCACTGAGCGTGGAACTTTAATACAAAATAAATGTTTATATTTTCAAACATGTCCATAAACTTTACCATAAAAATGAAGAAACTGTTCTTTTCCCAGTGACAATTCATATTTTTATCAAATTCAATGTGCAATATACGCTCAGGGTGACTGTCTGTGAGGAGTGTGGTGTGTTCTCCCTGTGTCTGTGTGGGTTTCCTCCGGGTGACTGTCTGTGAGGAGTGTGGTGTGTTCTCCCTGTGTCTCATGGGTTTCCTCCGGGTGACTGTCTGTGAGGAGTGTGGTGTGTTCTCCCTGTGTCTCATGGGTTTCCTCCGGGTGACTGTCTGTGAGGAGTGTGGTGTGTTCTCCCTGTGTCTGTGTGGGTTTCCTCCGGGTGACTGTCTGTGAGGAGTGTGGTGTGTTCTCCCTGTGTCTCATGGGTTTCCTCCGGGTGACTGTCTGTGAGGAGTGTGGTGTGTTCTCCCTGTGTCTCATGGGTTTCCTCCGGGTGACTGTCTGTGAGGAGTGTGGTGTGTTCTCCCTGTGTCTGCGTGGGTTTCCACCGGGTGACTGTCTGTGAGGAGTGTGGTGTGTTCTCCCTGTGTCTGCATGGGTTTCCTCCGGGTGACTGTCTGTGAGGAGTGTGGTGTGTTCTCCCTGTCTGTGTCTGCGTGGGTTTCCTCCGGGTGACTGTCTGTGAGGAGTGTGGTGTGTTCTCCCTGTGTCTGCGTGGGTTTCCTCCGGGTGACTGTCTGTGAGGAGTGTGGTGTGTTCTCCCTGTGTCTGCGTGGGTTTCCTCCAGGTGACTACACGTTGGTAGGTGGATTGGTGACTCAATAGTGTCCGTAGGTGTGAGTGTGTGAGTGAATGTGTGAGTGTGTGTGTTGCCCTGTGAAGGACTGGCGCCCCCTCCAGGGTTTATTCCCTGCCTTGCGCCCAATAAGTCCAGGTATTCTCCGGACCCACCGCGACCCTGAATTGGATAAGCGGTTAGAGATAATGAATGAATGAATGTGCAATATATATATATATTACTTTACTTAATTTTATGTGTCTATTTATTTACCTTTTTATTTATGAAAATGTGGTAAAATGATATTCATACATTCATTCACCTGTCCATCACAGGGCATCACACACTCACCCAGTCACTCACACACTCACATGTGCCCATAAAAGTAATATAAATAAGAACAAACAGAAAAATACTCAGGGAAACACTATTTAAAAAAGATTTATTTTATTTATAAGAGCAAAACTGCTCTTATAAGCTAGTTTGCCCCTTGTGGTATTTTGACGAATGCGAGTCATGTACCTTTCATTTAAACCCAGAACTGTGTTCCCTTGTGAAAAAGGGGTAGGCTACGTCCCCTAATGCTTTCACTTTCACTCGGCGGTCATGCAAATTCCCCACAAGAAACCTCAGATTAAACATCTAACCGAGAAGAAGCACCTGGGGCGGCTGTTGTTACTTTTTTAACTGAGGGTCCTGAAAGTTCTATGAAAAAAAAAAAACGTCCAGCTGCACCTTTAGAGGAACTAACACAGGCCCACAGCTGAACTGAAACTGACCACAACGGCACAGAGTTTACATGTCTTCAACAGATACTTCACTGTAGTTTTCAGGAGGCTCTGGAGCAGCTGCAAATGAACCCATTTAAAAACACTGGAGCGACTGGTTTCAAGGGCAAGAGCAGCAAATAGTGAGGAAACATCACCTTTAACACCACACGACTTGTTCCTTAGTGTTTGTAGCTGAATGCTATCAAATTCTGACAGAAATGTTCCAAGCTATTACTGCAGCAAAGTGGGCCAACTCCCCATTAACACCCTTCATTTCAGAAAACAGCCAAACAACCGTGTGTAGCCTCCTACCTGTGGGTCCTGGAGGAGATGCAGTACTTCCACATCACACCCTGCAGAGCTGCCACATCACCGAGAGAAGACCGGAGAGTTTTCAGTGGACAAACGATGTGAGAGGACAGCTGGATGTCCGACACAGACACCAAAACCCTGACGTCTCTGAGGAGAGCACATGGAACCCTAGAGAGACGTTGTCTTCCCCCCAGAGCAGAGACTGACTCCTACAGGTTTGTGTCATCACTAGCCTCCAAAGGTGAAACAGCCCTCTCAGCCAGACTCTCGTTGTCTGTTGCCGTGGTTGTTCCTCTTTCAGACGTGGGTTCTCTGCTGGTTTTCTAGCTTTCGTATGCTCTGAGATGACCACAAACTTTCAAAGCGCACCCAGAGAGTCGTTCTGTTAGCCGCAACTTCTCTTCGGCTCCTACACACCAAGCATTCGCCCTAAAATAGGGAGGTTACATCCACTCTCAAAGTTTTTCTAAGTCCCTCGTGCCTTTCTCCACTCCCAGTTCTGAAATCCCCCCACCACCCACCCCCGCCAGTTCTTAGCTAGACAGCCTCCTGCATGTTCCAACAACAACTAGCACCAGGACAGAGTCCAAACATGACTGTGTTCTAAGAGCAGCCTCTCGGCTTTGGGCAGGAAGGTTGCTTTGAGGCCAGAAAAGAGGTTAGCCTCCATTTGCAAGCAGGCTTGGGCTGATATGTGCTATTAGAGCATAATAAGCATAACGGAGGCTGATGACAGCGTACAAAGGCTTGTTCTTGTTTACCCAGAGTCTAAACACAAACACACCATTGTTCAGTGCTGGCAACCAAAGCGAGCTCCTCTTTAACTCAAGATTTCTGGCACCAGGAGGGGATGGCATAATCACGCCTTTCAGATACACGCAACTGTAATGGAAAGGGAGTTACTGTACACCACCTCCACCTCATTCTGGGTGGGGGAAATAGACCAGTGGTGTAAGAACAGGAGTGGTCAATAAGGTTAAAGAAAAAAAAACTTGAAACAGATACAATGCACATGTTTTTTTTTAGCTTTTCTAATTGTGATAAACACTAGCACCATGTTTAACCCTCTAATGTTGAGTGGTATTATTATAGCGCAAAAAAAGTTATTGTTACACATTTACTACATAGTAATTACAAAGTAATTCATTATATTAGGCTCAAAATAGCTACACAATAAGGTTGCACATGCAACTTTTCATGAATTATAATGAAAAACTCATAACAATAAAGTACACCACATGACAAAACGTTTTTGGACACTTGCTAATCCAATGTCTATTTGCTAATTCCTCTATAAAATGGTCCTGTGGGGGTCCAGACCTTTGAAAATCAGTGTGAAAAGAGGCTAATAAATTATTCAGAGCAACACAAAACTACTGCCGAACTTTAGAATGAACCTTTACAGTCAGTGGGGCTCTTGCAACAGATAACGAGGGAATAGAAATAAGGAGGTGGCTTTAATGTTACGGCTGATTAGTGTATTTCTCATGATCATATCTAACACACTTAGAAAGCCCTGGTGTGATTACTCTGCTCCTAAATTACACCCACGAAGATCCAGATCACAAGAGCTCTGTATTATATACTAATACTTCCCATCGTTTATATGCAAATCAATATGCGAAAAAATGTAAAAGAAATGCTGATGAGAGGCTGTGTTTCGCATTTCTGAACTACTTCTTCTGGTGATGTAGTATTTACATATTAGAGCAAGCTGAGCTGAGCTTTGCCACTTGGGAGGACCGCCTCCAGTGTTCACTCACACACCGTTGTTATCGCATATGCAAATTAGCTGTTAATCCCAGCACCCCCCCCCCCCCCCCCCGTTCCAGCTAACCTTGAATTAAAGATGCTCAGACGTGGGGCTGGGAGGATCATTGTTTCCACTCAAGGTGTATTTTCCAAATTACACAAGCTACAATGTTGACATCATAAACGCACAGTTCAAAAACCTATAATCTGTGATGGTGAGGGGGTGCATTAGCGCATATGGCGTGGGTGAATTTCACATCTGTGATGGCACCGTTAATGCTGAACAATATCTACAGGATTTGGAGCAACATGATGACGTCTGGGCAACGTCTTCTTCTTGAGAAAAACTATCAGTCCACGTTTTGCATGGATTACAACAGCATTATCCTAAAAGGAGGGGCTAAATTAGTTCAGACTTATTAAAAACATTTGGCACATTATGTAATTAAGAAAAAAAGACTAACTAACTAAAAAACATCTAAACAAGAATCAAACATTTCAGGTGAATTCTAAGAATGGGAAAACATTACACTTTCCAAACTACAGCAATTGGTCTCCTTAGTTCCCAAATGTTTAGAGCATTGTTAAATAACTGATGATGCAGCACAGTAGTTAACATGGCCCTGTACAAATGTTTTTTGGAAAGTGTTGCTTGAATTAAACTCAATGTGGGCAAATATTTTTCAAACAACAATAAACTTTCTCAGTTTTAACATTTCAAATTTTATCTGTTTTCAATTAATAACTACACTGTCAGAAAAACTATGTAATGCACCTTTAGTGAACACAGCTGGACTTTAACCCCACTGTTGTACCTTCAAAGGTACATTTACGCTGTTTGTACCTTTAGAAACAATAATGACAGTAATGTGACGGGTAGATCCACTTCACCCACCAACACGTCAAATACAGCAGCTTGGTCGGGCCCCTGTATCAAGGATTAACACGGTGGGGCCGCATTATCTTTGGACGTTCAAGGTAACGGGTGCTGAGCATGATGTGCACGAGGCAGAGGCATCTGAACGTGGGCATAATAGATCTGAACAGTGTTCTCCTCCAAGCATGTTGAGCTGTAGAGCGGCACTGTGTTAGCAGCAGTTTAAAAAGAAGGAGCGGTACTTGGCTTAACGCGTATTGTAGGAATCTTACGCTCTCATCCTCACAGGTTGCTGTTACTGCGTGTGATTGGGGGTTCAGCCCCGCGCCGCAGTCTTCAGACAAGACTTAAACAGCAGTGGGTTCCTCAGGGCATTCACCACAGCTGTTCCTCTGTTTTCAGGCCTGTCAACATCCACTGAAAAATGTAGACACAGTTAACGCAAGGAAGGAAAGACGCTAGGTATTGTTTTCTGCAGGGACAATGATTAATAACTCAGTGCGGGTTGCCAGTGGTTGCAGCATGAATCCTCTGATTGCTCACGCTGAAGTTTCAAAAAGAAACTGACAAAGAACAAACAAAGTTCTATACACAGAAAGAGATTAACCACAGGTGCGGGAAATTGCTAATATGCTGTTTGCACTGTGGGAGGAACCCGGAGCACCTGGAGAACACAACTCCTCACACACACTGAACCAAAAGTGGACGATGGGGGGGGGGGGGGGGGGGGGATGTCATACATTATATTGACGTCTTTTTGTTGCAGCAGTAAATAAGTATAGATTATGTAAATGAGCCCGACATGTGGGACAGCGTTCAGCTGGACTTCAATGTGCTGACATGGGAACAGCATGTCAGCATCAGCACAAGGGCGAGCCACGGAGAGCTGTGTATAAATCAATTGGGATCTGAGCCAACAAGACCAATGTTTATTAGAAGTTCCACTGCCCCATCAAATGATCAGACCGTCTGATCTCCGCAAAGAGTCATGATGAAAAATGAATGATAATCAATAAATGCAATATCATTTAATCAGCAGCAATGTAGGAATGCACGATTATATCAGAGTTATATCGGTATTGGCAGATAATCGTTTTTTAAAGATTATCGGACGATATTTTGAACCGATAATTTCTGACATTTATTTGATGCTGGAAGAAGACTGGGCAACACAATGGGCTCAGATTCTTCCACCACTGACAGTGTGGAGTAGCATAAAGGCAGCGCTGAAGCCCTTATAACTGTATTACTGCACTGTTGAATAGTTATATTGCTGTATTATGGTAATATTGGTATTTATATGTTTATTCTTTTGCTTTAACATTAATTTCATTCATTCATTTATTATCTGTAACCCTTATCAACGGTGGGTCCAGAGTCTACCTGGAATCATTGGGCGCAAGGCGGGAATACACCCTGGAGGGGGCGCCAGTCCTTCACAGGGCTTTAACATTAGTTTGTTTATTATTATTAATTGTATTTGCTCGAGTAGATCTATTATTATATTTCTGGCTACGGTTGGTTGCAAGCTAAAACATGCAAACTAGTTTTATATTTGTTCAATTTGTTAATGTAGGGTCTTACGTTTCTGTATTTTATTAATATACACCTGCGTTGGTATCGACATCAGATATCGGATATGTACACATATAATATCGGATATCTGCTTCGGTGCAGAATTCCGATGCCGGTCTCAGCTGAAAAGTATGTCTAAGAAGAAGAGATACTGTCTGCACTGGATTAGCAATGTGTTCCTATAGAGAGACCGGCAATGCCACTGTTAAGTGATAACCACAAACTCTCCTAGAGATTATCAGCCTAAAATCCGATGCTGAGGGGGTCTGTTTAGACATCTCCAGCATTGTGTTTTTAATAACACTAATCAATTCCATTAATAATGCACATCTTCTTCAACCACAAGCACTCCTGAGAGGTTAAAGCATTACGGCACATGTCTGAATGTGCATCCTAAGGTTGGAGCATTCAAAACAGGGTCAGGTCCCATCACAGAGGTGCCCCAAGCCACAGCTTGTGAGGGAGGGAACTTACAGAACGTAAAGAAACGTAGATCCTCTAGAACTCACCCTTTGAAGAAGGCGCTGGAAGGCTGGAGACACAGGAACTGCCAATAATCCAAACAAAGAGCTTTGAATCGGAGCATAGTTGGGGTCTTGGCGTTCTGTTATTTGTCAAAATGACAGAGCCCCATCATCACCAGAGCTCAGATAAGTGCCAGCCACAGAAACACCCCCAGCTCACACTGAGGTTGCGGGTTCCAGGGCATCACCTTTCCATTCAAAGTGTCTCAAAGATGCCCAAAGCCACATGTCCGGAGCTCTGCAGGAGACTTCCAGCTGTGAATCGAAGAAATCCAGGTCAGTCTCACACCCTCCCCTCGCACGCCTCTGATGGAAAAGCCCGGGAGCTTCAGCAGCTTGAAAAATTGTGAGCCGGGGTAGATGTGTGTGAAAGAACTGCCTCCACACCCACTGTACTCACACACGGTGGTCCACCACTGAAGTCCACCAAAGCTCGGCCCAGTCGTTAGATGAGAACTTCTGGTGTGTGGATGTTAAACGCAGAGGATCCCTCAAGTGAGTGCTTATGGGCTGCAGCCATCCGCCGAGAGCCCTGCACACACAGATGTATGCCGACTGCCGGTTGCCAGGCAACAGCACCACTACTGAACGGCAGCCGATTGGCCGAGCTGCGGCTAGGGTGGGAACTCCCTGGATCTTCTGCACCATGATGTCATTGGAACAGAACGAGGAGAAGTAAGTTGGAGCAGTGTGAGCGGCTCTGTGTGCGAAGCAGCGGCTTTCATTAATTTATTCATTTTCCTGATCACGGTCTGTGTGTTTCTGCAGCTAATGCGGAATCATTGGACATAAGAGAGGAGAACACACCCTGGACAGAGCATCACACACTCACCCAGTCACCTGTGGACAGTTCCACACACTCACACACACCTGTGGACAGTTCCACACACTCACCCGGTCACTCACACCTGTAAAGAATAAAGAAAACAAAGAAAACGCACCCACTGCATTGTACACTGGTCAGCCATAACATTAAAACCACATCCTTTTTTTTGCTAGAGTCATCACTTAGGACGCTGTCGTTGGTGGACTATTCTCAGTGACACTGAGGGGTTTAAAAACTCCAGGAGCACTGCTGTGTCTGATCCACTGATGCTGAAAATGCATTGACATCATAGATTACAATGACATAGTCCTGACTATTGAAGACTATAACTAACCATTAATAACTAACCATCTATTATCTTATAAACACCCACTACCAAATTGAACATGGCAGATTAATATTACTAAATCAATACAGTGCAGTATTGCAGCATAAACAATGCTCATATTATTGTTCTTGCATATTTCCTGCATTATGAATATCCAGTTAACAAAGAGTTAACACACGCATCTTCCAAGTGTAAATACAATTCCTTGAGCTAATCCTGAAAATGAAATAAAATACACCAGCAGCTGAAAGAGAAGCTTGGACACCGTGAAGTACCAAAAGCCCACTGCACTGGAGCTGAGGGTGGGCCTTCATCATTATTCCACACCATCTCCTTTCCTGCTCCATCATCATCCCTCCATCCTTTCCTTCCTCTCGGCAGGTGGCATCAGCCCCTTCCTTCCTACTCTCCCTCTACCTCCTTCACCTACACGCTGCAGACAACACGGCTTTACTGTATACATATCGACATCTTGGACACACTGACGGCAACTACACATTATCAATGGGTCCAAGCCTGAGGAAAGCAATCACACAATCTCTGTCTCTGTAAAGAGTGCACGTCAACTTAACACTGTTGTCTGGTTTGTTTACCTTGGACCTGGCTGAAGTTTAACTCGTCTGTAAGATTTTATTCACTGTTTGAATTACCACAGAAACTCTTTATAACGCCAGCTGTTGAGTTTGGCGGCACGGTGGCGCAGCAGGTAGGTGTCGCAGTCACACAGCTCCAGGGACCTGTAGGTTGTGGGTTCGATTCCCGCTCCGGGTGACTGTCTGTAGGTGGATTGGCGACTCAAAAGTGTCCGTGAGTGTGTGAGTGAATGTGTGTGTGTGTCTGTGAAGGACTGGCGCCCTCTCCAGGGTGTATTCCCACCTTGCACCCAATGATTCCAGGTAGGCTCTGGACCCACCGTGACCCTGAATTGGATAAGGGTTACAGATAATGAATGAATGAATGAATGTTTAGTTTTGTAGAACTTTCAATCTGGGTTTATTTTCATGGAGTCAGTTCCATCTACAGCAAAGATAAGTCAATATTGCATTCATATGCAGCGAGAATACAGTAATATCCCCATCTCGGTTCATGCTTTTCAACGTTTGGCGGTCTCTTCGTTGTCTAAAATCCTCCAAAATGCCATTTTTGTGTGTTCATAGCGCGTTAACACGTAAATATCTTAGCGTGTTAACACAAAATTATACGCTACGTGTAAACACGGAGAATCCAACACGTTTAGAGACCAACGGCGTTCCATAGGTGTTAGGATAGGATAAGTGCTTACAGTATGTTATTTACGTACAGTATGTACGTATGTTCCGATTTACACCAAAAATCGGTTTACGATGTGACGTAGGAATGGATCAACGTCGTAAGTCGAGGACCCCCTGTATTGTCTTTAAGTGAGACAACAAAGCAATAATGATCATGTCACTCATTCTGCGTTACAGATTGGCCGATGTGAGCCATCACTATTGGAGCTAGACCTTACCTTCAGTTCAGTTCAGTTCGGAATTAAAGTGCAACCCCAGTAAAATATGAAAAATATGAGCTCTTCTGTTAGTTTGTGTCTGTCGACCTGAGCACAGTCTCGTCTCCCAAAACACATCTGTTAGATGTCTCTTAAAAGCGAAAGAGTTTGAGAAGCAGGTTTCAGACCAAGAGGCTGCTGATTCAACCTTGGTCAAGGATCAGCAAGAAAAACTGGGATGATGGGAGTGAAGGAACAGTGTTTTCTCGTCCCTCAACAGCCACAGCTAAAGCGCTCTTGAAAAATACACTGAACCCCCGACTGCAGCCTGAGCACCAAGGCATCTTCCACCGCCCCAGTCACACCGTGCTGTGGGGGTCCTGATCATTGGAGAACATGGGTGAAAGATGCTAAGACGTTATGCAGAGCAACAGATGGACTACAGTGTGTAACCACACAGCTGTGAGTGTAGAAACAAGGAGGTAGTTTTAACGCTTTGACTGATGTGTGTATAGAGCTCAGTAAAGTGGATTAGGAACTCTCCCAGAAATGATTTGATCACCTGAGAGGAACAACTGCTGTTCATGATTATATTTCAGTCTCACTCTGTTTCATTGAGCACCTGAGTCATGTTGCGTAACTGCAACGGACTCCATGCTAACTTCATACAGTCCGAATTCATTTAAATCCACTCAAACTGAGTGTGTGGGCTGTGCTCCTGCGGGGGAGAGCACTTTTACAGACACTGAATACACTAAAAGAAACAGATTACTCTTCAAAGCCACACATTCACACAGGAACAGAACTGCAGAGTGACCCACGGGCCCCGTAGACGGACAGCAAGAATGAAGCACTGGTCATCCCACACGTTATGGTGTATAATACATAACAAGGTGATTTGATATAACGCATATAAAGGAAAATGTACCAAATGATGTGTGTCCAAAAACCCAAAGCTGCAAAAAACTAGATATCAGATGGTGCTTTTCCACTGCATGGTGCTTACGCTGCTACACCTGGTGCCACTATCACAGCTGCCCCCTGAAATGTAGTCGGCGACTTCACAAAGCCCTGTCTCTAACGGCAACAGCAGGCTTTGGAAACCACGACAACGGCGGCGGTAACGTTAAGCGGTGTTTACTCATGGTGTATTGGCGTGTTGTTGTTGTTTGGGACTGAACACAGCTCCGTCATCAGTTCAGACAGATCAGTAGAGTTTGTTCCTTCCTTGTTGCAGCGTCCAGCTCTCGCTGGATTCTTTCGTCGGCCACCGATCCAAGGAGCGTTTGAACCTCTTCAAAAGACCACGGCGTCATTTTACGAGCTGCCGTCGTGAGTCGGATAAAAACAAACGTGATCTCTGCTGCAGCTGGAGATTTTACAGATTTTACAGAGTTGGTGCTGGATGTCTGCATTTTGTCATGATTGACATGTCTGTGGCCAATCGGCGCTCTGCAAGGTTTACACACCACAACTTAGCCCCTATTTGGCTCGGCCCAATAACCTTGATACCATCACAGGTGCTGGCTTTTGAACTGGGCAGAGAGAACAAGCCTCTCCTCCCTCTTCAGCCTGGAGGACACGGCATCCATGACCTGACCACAGGGCACTTTCACTTCCTGTCTGTCTGCCCTATATTGGCTCTGGCCTAGTGAAAGCGGGATCTCTGGATCTTGTTTACACAGTTTCTTTCGTGCAATGCAGAGTATATCAATCAGCATTTTACAGTCTACCGGAGAGACTCATTGCAGAGCCAAACAACAGCGTTGGGAAATCAATAAAGGAATAAAAAGAATTCACCTGAAGACTACGTCTCAGTGAAAGCCATCAATCAACTGAGAGGAAGAACTTTTATTTTTATTTCCTCATGGTCAGTAAAAACCCTAGGCATTCGTATACATCTTTAATCTCTCTGAAAAGAGCTGAACCACTGGTTAAAGGAAGACTATGTCATATGTTTAGCTTAAAATTACAGCTTCAAAATTATTGGGATGCTTCACTGAGCTGTAATGGGGAGAACAGAGCCTCTGGCATCACTATTCCAGGCTCGACACTGCAGAAGCTGCACTATGTAAGTTGTTTCTTCCCTCCTCCAAAGGTTACACAGTGAAGTTACTGCAGTGCTGAGCTTGAACGGAGGCTCTGTTTTCTTATTACAGGTCCATGGAGCATCACAAGAATTTTGCAACTGTAATTTTAGGTAAAACATACTACTTACTGTTGCTTTAAGGCACACCTTTCACTGATTCAGGCCTTCAGTTCTCCATTAAAAAAAACCATGAGAACATGAGCACGAGCCTAAATCACCAAGCGCAATGTCAAGAGAAAGAGAGCACAAAGACGAGGTTAAACGGTGCCAAACGGACACAACGAGTGCCGAGAAATACGAACACTAAGTAAAAACTTTAAAAGCAAGAGGGGAGAAGAAAGAGAACTGAGTGAAAACTGATAAAAACCAGAGCTTTTGCTCCACGCCTCTCACTGCTGTGCACTCTGGGTCAGGGGGGTGGGGGTGGGGAGACAGTGAGATGCTCATTATCATTTAAAGAAACAGGAGCTGAAACCGGTTGTCCTGAACAGGGCTGTTTAGACAGGGGAAGAAAGCTGCTGTGGTGTTGGATCCTTGTGGTGTTTTGACCAAAGCAGGTCACTTATATTTCATTCAGATACAGAAATTGTCTTCTTTAAAAAATTAAAGGAACAGCTGCACATGTCCCGTTCAGTGTGATTTTCATTAAAGCAGAAATGATAAACACTATTATTTAGATACATATATAAAGAGAGAGCGAGAGAGAGAGAGAGAGAGAGAGAGAGAGAGAGAGCACTGTTAATCCTCCATCCTTACTGCTGCATTATCAATGTCTTTGATGTGGAGGACATCTGCAGAGCGCAGCTGGGCGCAGGCCCGGTCTCAATGCGCCCTCTAGCGGAAAGCAGTTGAATCTGCAAGGACACTCCAGAAAACAACGGCACGCTACACTCAACAGTTATGTCTCAATAACAAGTGAGCTGACTTACTGCCTACAGCCTTCATAGGCAGGAAAGGTCGGGTGCACTTTAACCCTATAACTGCTTAGTGAATTAGTCCAGTTAGAGAGGGATTACACCAGTGGTCATTCACACCCAGGGGTCATTTTCTCTGTCGAGTCTCAATCACCTCATGAAAAAACCCTTATATCACACAGAGTGGCCTGGACACACTGACTCTGCAGTAAACCAGTTTTGAACATGGCCACTCCCACAAGGGGACCCACTCTATGGAGCATAAATTACTTCACGCTGAATGGGATGAGTAAAGTCAAATAAGACTGGAAATACAAGAGATGCTAAAAAATAGAACCTTTATTTGCATTTTATTACATTTGAAGACATGCCAGTGAACTCAAGTAGGCCACACACCACCCTTCAGCAGTCTGGAATCAACTGTCGCGGTCATGTAGGCGGTAAATGTAAAATAATTCTGAACATAGAGAAATATGACCAACTTTGGTAATTTGGTAAACACGGTAACACTGTAAACACGTATTTTTAGGTGGTAAATTGTTATTATTATATACATATTAATGGTATATATATATATATATATATATATATATATATACAGGAGGTCCTTGGGTTACGTCAGTCCCGAGTTACGATGTTTCGTGGTTACGACACATCTCCCATTTACTGTATAAAGCCTTGTTTCGACTTAAGTGGTTTTGCGTCGTAAACGTCGTAACGTGAACTTCGTGTTTGGTGTACGCGGCGCAGCGGAAGAATACATGGTTACGCGACTCGGGACCGAGGAGGATAGGTGTTAGGATAGGATAAGTGCGTACAGTATGTACGTATGTTCCGACTTACACTGAAAATCGGTTTATGACGCAACATACGAATGGTTTAACGTCGTAAGTTGAGGACCCCCTGTATATATAAAATCGCTGTCCACTTAAAAGCATGTATCTCCAAAAATAGTATCTTTACAGAAGAAGGAAAAAAAAAACATTCATAACTGTCAATGGAAGACAATGTAAAAAGATTTTATTTAGAGTAATTTTGGAGCATTTCTATTGGTTCATTCATCATGAGATTTTTACACCGTGTGAAGGACAGCTGCTGTCTTCAAATGATGTTCAAATAGAGATTTTTAATTGTACAGCGACAACATGCCTAATTTTGTATGATTTAATCACTTTTGGGAAATAGAGGCATTCTAGATATTAATCCAGAGTCAATACGTCACACACAGATCCATAAATAACTCTCTAGGTTCTGAATGTAGGCAAACCTTCTCACATTCGCATTTATAGGAGCCATATTATAAAACAATCACAGGTTCGGTGCATTTGCACATTACATTTAGGGGGTCTGGAGTCCACCAACACACACACTGTGAAACAAGAACACCCAATCAGATTTTGAGGGCTGCCTATATCTAAAAATACAGGGTCAAACGAGTCTCTTTCTGATTCTGTGTAGCTTCCTATGACCAATACAGAACTCCTGGTCTGAGTCTCTCCAGTCACAGCGCTGCACCGGTGTTTATATGAGAGTGCGGTGTTTATATGAGAGCGCAAAGACTAGTTTAAATCATTTAAATAAAGAGAATGAAGGAGAGGACTGAGCAAAAACAGCCAAAAATGATAACAGATCCGGATTTAATTATTCATTTATTCGGCTTTGCTCCCACAAAGAGTTCCATGACTGGACTGTCGTAAAGAAAAAAAAAAAACATTGGGGTGCTATTTTGTGTAGGTCTATGTTACCACAGGCATCTGTGTATGGATTTAAACTCACTCGTATCCCAAGGTTGCTGCTTGATGCTGTTTCTGTAGAGCAACAGTCACATGAGCTGCGTCACGTGATGCATGTCAAGTCTGTATTGGCCCCTATGGATCATCTATCCTCCAATCAGATTACTCAGTCAGAGCTAACTACAAATACAACTGTTGTATTTAATTTTCCAATCAAACTGTACAGGACTAATGTATTAGAATGATATTTTATTTATAATATTATTGAATGTGATTCCAAACTGCTGAATCATAGTTTGTAAGTGCAAGCAACAAAATGACAGAAGCTACAGTACCCGTATTAATATTAATCACTGTATTCCTCACAGCATGCGGCTTTTAACTCTGAAATGAGATTTATTAATCACTCACTCAGAGAGTCGTCTCCGAAACAACCACAGTTCTCTGCAACTGGACTCATTAAATATTGCGATTACAGCACCGTCTACTCCTTGGGGGAGAAAGAGTTAATAGCAGGAAGAACCAGACATAATGAGGATTATCTTAGCGACGGTTCTCAATCTTGGAGGACTGGCCTGTCCAAGCTCCGCCCACACGCAAGAAAAAGAGAGAGAGAGAGAGAGAGAGAGAGAGAGAGAATGTTTCCTATTAGCTACAAGAACATGATCCATAAAGAACAATGAACCATAAAGTGACAATAATATTAATTAATAATGGGCAATTAATTAGTAATAGACGATAAAGTAACAATTCTTAACCTCAGCTTAAATTCATCAGACTGAATGAGCTTGTGTACAGCTTGTCCAACCTAGCAACAGTAACCACACGCAACGCTTTTGTGGGCGGAGCCTGGACACATCAACTCCAAGATGGTTCAGCTCCATACTTAGAGACTACACATGCAGACGAGAGATGAGGAGTTCCATAGAGATGAGAGGATCAGGAGAAGGGGAAATGGTGGAGGAGACCTAGGCTGGGCTGGACGCTGTGCTGTCCACTGTGTCCTGAAGGACGCTATCTTGAAGGACTGCTGCTTCCAGAAGGTGGGCAACAGAACTGGTGAAGACCATTATCTTCCCTGTCAGAAAGGGCACACGGACAGAGAACACGCATAGCACTTGACTGAGAGGTAGAACCGGGATGGACACGGCTCCATTGTTTTATTATTTATTACATAATTCATGAATTTTTGCAAATGCTAACTACACACTTACAAAAGATGATTCTTCAAGGGTTCTTCAGTAAAGTCAACGGTTCTCTAAAGCAACATGAGTTCATCATGGAATCATCTGAATGGTGAATTGCTGGTTATGGTTCTACGCAGCATCTTTTCAGAAAACGTATCTATGTAGCATTAATTACGATACTTTTATTGTGAAAAGCTGGACGTAATTTACAAAGCTGTAGAACACCATTTTGAACATGGTGCTACATACAACACATGATCCATTAACAGGAAAAACCGTTTCACTCATGGTTCTGAACAGAACCGTTGCATTTCCTAAAGGACCCTTAAGAACCTTCTTTAATAGGGATAACATCTTTGGCGTTCCAGTTTCGTGATGTGATGGTGAAGCAGGGCATGAGGAGGAATGATGTATGACACTGTGGTGTAGCTGCACAGATGTGCCTCCAGTGTAATTATACTCCATCAGGCTTTGTTTATGAAAAGCAAAACAGAGTGGTACCAAAATTTATCTGAATATTCATGACATACTGAAAAATCTTCACTGCGCTGGGAAACCAGGGGTTAAACCAAATGGTGTTTATTTGACAGCCAGGATTTCATTGGCTCTATCATCAGGGGCTGGCGAGCTTCTTTCAAAGCTTATAATCCTGATCCAAATATCCCAGATAATCAAACCCAGTTTTTCCTATCGAGGATCACAATGATCTCTCCGATTTTGTCCCAGTTTTTCAGACCGGATAAAGTTGGATATGGCCCTCTGCTGGGCAAATTATATAAACACAATTTTCAAGTTTAATCAAACTAGACTGCTTTTAACTAGTCAGATACCTTTTAAACAACTGGCCCCAGGAGAACTCAAGGTCAGTCCACGCTGAGGGCATTGGGAACATGTCCCCAGCACTTTCTGAAATGGCTGATTTTGCCACCACCAATTTCGGTTGTAACAGCTTGCTGCAGATTGTTAAGAAAATGGCTTCCTGTTCCTTTAAGTACGAGTGGGCGTGTCCTGTGCTTCCTGTTGGTGCTCTCTACCACTCACTGCAATGCTAGCTCTGGTAAATACATTCCTCCAGTGTTCCTCCTCCTGTATATTTATTTGTCATCTTATGTTATTGTTAGTTTGAATGCAGGGAGCAGTCAAATGCCATCACGCTTTGGAGTTGCAGCTTGTTTCGGTGTGGCTCACTGAAGGGGAAAAGCCTGGTCGTGAAGTGTGTATTACCATGGATTTCACTAGCTTTAGCCCTGGAGCTAGAAGTAGAGGAAAATTGCCTCTGCTCCCTGTCTATGAATGTGAAACAAGATCAGAAATACGTAAAAAGATATCTGTCCCAACAGTCTCTGAAAGCAAAACTAAGACCTAGTTCACACATACATGAATATTTGTAGGTGTTTTCCTCCTTGATTATTATTAACATCTCATTTGCACAAGCTCGGTGTGTCCACATGAAAACATGAAATCACTTGTATGCTTCTCTGCCCTTCACTGTGTGGGTGAAGCAAAAAAACTAGGGTGACCAGACGTCCTATTTTAACCCGGACATGTCCTCTTTTTTAAACTTAGGGCGGAATTTCACAAACGTCCAGGATTTTGTTTTTCTAGAGCTTACATAGAACTTCGAGAAGTTTCGTTCACAAACAAGTCCCGCCCTCCCCTACTCCGATTGGTTCGCTTGAGTGAGAAGGGGGCATGGTGAAGTAGCCTAAAATCTTCTGATTGGACGGTCTGACTGTAGAGCTACCGTTATTGGTCGATAACCTTCTCTGTAAACATTTAATTGGTCAGTCTGCACGTCAGTAGTCCTTGTTCACGGATTTTCAGTTTAAGTTCTCGGATGAATTAAAAAATAATTTCCCATGTTTTGTGTAGCAAATAAAGGTGTAAAGGACCTAAAAGCACACATAGGTTCAGCTAAGCCCCGAGACGTGTCCTCTTTTTCACCATCTCAGATCTGGTCACCCTAAAAAAACTGGCAAAAGCAGTGTTCTTGACAAATGAAAATTCTTGTCACTTTTCTGCAGCAACAGTTTTCTAACCAGGTCTAATGTGTACTTAGCGATGTTATGCTAAAACCAGTACGGTTTTGGCTGTGTCTGCCACTGCACAAAATCACCTTGCGCAAACATTGGAGACAACGTCACACAACTGTGATATTAAACAAAGAAGGTGACGACATACATCCTTGACATTACAGGCCAAAAACTCAGTTTTACCTAATAGTCCATCTTCAGTGAACCTTACACACAGGCTGCATATGGAGGAAAGGCCAAAATGCACAATAAAAATTATGTAAAAAAAATATATACCCATATTTATACCCATATAAAAATACCCATGTATGTGTGGACAAGGACTAAGATCATGCACAAGATTTTACTGGTACCACAAGAGCAATAAAAACAGGGGAAGCTCAGTGACATCCTTGTAACCCAGACTTTGAGGTTCCTTCCTCCGTGTATTGTTTAAAGTAATACTTCTTTTCCACTCAGACTCTAGCATTAGTTTGACTGTGTGCTAAAATGCATTCCTTAAATCGAACAGTTTTTATCACTGGCTGCAAGGTTTGTGTTTTAAAAATACTTTTGCGGTCACCGTATATTTTAAGACATTATATACTCTCCTCCAGCCCAGAAATATTCCCTTACCCTTCTTCGCTTGTGAGGCAGAAGAAGAGGGCTAAGAGAGAACAGCTAGAAGATCATCCATCCATCACACCGTAGCCAAGGGGAACGACATGTTAATGAAACGGTGCCGATTAATATGCAGCAAGCCTTTGGAGATGAACGAGTGAAGGCGTTAATCACCGCTCCATTAGAACTTGACTGCGTGATCAAACAGAGGAAGCAAGGACTCATCTGTCTCTGTGGGTTCTTCAGAGCGGCAATACAGGGGTCCAAGCACCAGAAGTCCATATAACGTGGCAGCTGGAGGGACATTCTGTATGGACTGTATGGACATTTTGGCCAGAAATGAGCACAGATGTGAGGCATGGCTTCATGTCCTCCGAGCTGCATCACATCAGTTGCAGCATGTGAGTCAAGGGCATGAGAAACCATGATGAGCTTTTATTCCATATTAACTTTAATGGTATGGTAGCAAGCATTCCATTTCAGAAAGGGGCTTTATAAGCCAGATTGTTTACTTATGGAAACGTATTAATGAATGTTCTCACGGTTAAAAGAAGTGAAAGAAATGCATGTATAATTAATCAGTGCTTTCCTTGCTCTGGGATAAATGAGAAAAATCAAGCACGTATACAGTCGGAGGAACATTCCATTTAACATACTGGAACAGTGTTCCAATAAACACAAGTAATTAAAACATGAAATAAAAGTTAATCATGGAAACCCCAATATGGAACAGCTTCATAATCACTCACATCAGAAATGGCACAACATACTTTGGGTGTAAATGGAATCCTTTATAAACTATAAGCAGCTGTTAATAATAGGGCAGCGAGTTTCACGCATGCATATTTATACCAGCGTTCACAGCTGTGATCTGCACAATAAATGGAAGCAAGATGTTGTTTGATATTTGATGAATAGAGAGTTAAAACAAGCGGAACTGATCAATGTGTGACTTATGGAACATGAAACTGGAACAAAAACACAAAATAACTACCTTCTAAATCATACAAATCCTTGACCATGCAGTTGTAAACAAATGCTAAAAGATAAATCTATGTATATAGATAAATAGAAACTGTAAGGGAAGAGTACTATCACATTAAGGGATAAGGGGAGTTTAAAGCTCCCATGCTAGCCAGTGGCAGTTAGCATGCAGTCAAACTGCCACTACTCTTAGCTATATTAGCTTTACCTATCCCAGATCTTTACTGCTAAAAGGGATGCTTAAATGTCCCGGAATGGGACGTGATTGGACTAGAGGGCCTCTTACCTGCACTCTTTGAGAGGGGCAGGCACAGCTAGCTGCTTATTGTACAACGGAGCAGGGCAGCAATACTGGTGCAAAGTATATACAGACCTATGGCACAAGGAGAAACATACAGTCAGAAACCCAGTCTTGGTTCATGGACCTAAACAAGCGTGAAGATGAAGAAATGTATGGGCCGCAGTCTACGGATGTAACACAGCAATTTGTAGGAAGCTAGCTTGTGTTTTAGTTTTGGGGCTAACATATTAGCATGCTTTTGTTTAGAAAATGTAAGTTTATAATACTGAATGCTGTAATAAATATAAATCTAAAACACTGACATATTAATATAAGGCATATTATAATTAACTGCTGGTGTTTATTTTGTATTGTGTTCAATCAAATTGCGAATGCGTAAATCTGACTCCTGTTTCTCAGTGTCTGTTAATTACATCCAGCTGAGGTAAGCAAAAGTGAAAATGGCATTCTAGGGTCACCGATGAAGGGGGAAAACGAGTCATGCGTGGAGAGTTATTGATGAAATTTTGACCGCAACAAATGAATAATGTGTTTTGGGGAGGCTAGTAGAAAGAAAAAGGAAAACCTTTGGCCTCCCATCCACCATGGGGCACTGTTTGTAAGTTCTACAAAGTAGAAATTTTACAGACTGAGTTATTTCTCCTCAATTTCATAGATCTTTATATTCACAGAAAAAAAAACCAAAACACAACTCTGCACCAGTGTGCTGCCCCATACTTGGGCCTCAAAACCCAATAACGCTCCAACAGAACCAGAACCAGAACTCCCTTCTGAACATGAACTTTCTAAAGACTTTTCTACAGACTTTCTAAAGACTTAATGGGGATGTTCATGATTTGTTCTTGACTCTGAAAATAGGAAAACAAACAAAGTGGTTCGCTCCAACATGGTTCTCTGTGTGTCACTGGGTGAGCAAACATATTGTTCGTATTTCTACGAGAAAACATTTGTGGAGGTTTTTTGACATGCTTTCCAAACTCTGTAAAGCATGTAAAGAGATGAGGATACTGCTCTATTTCTGCTCTACTTCTGCTCTATAAGGGGGGGGGGTTAAAACTGAGATATTTTAGAACTTAAAGTAAACACAGACCAAAAACACTACAAAACTAACACTGAGTTACAAATGAGTTTCTGTTGTAAATCAAATAGTGAATAAAAACTTACAGTTACACTTCAGACTGTTGTTTATATGTGGCTTTTTTCCCCCTCAAACTTACCATTCCTTCTTAAAAGACCCGGAATCTCTGAATATAAACATGAGAGAACAGCAGTTTCCCAGAATCATTGATGTTGCCTTTAAGGACGTCACAGAACCAGGCAGGGTTAAAGACAAGCCACCAGCAAAACTAGCATTTGTTGTGTTTTTGAAGCTGATACGCTGGCCTTCCAGTATGACCCTGCAGGAAGACCAGCTTTAAACAGCATACACACTGATGAACGCTGATGTGTTTTAGCAGTGTGTGCAGTCAGCCGTGCTTCATCGCATGTTTATTTCTCACACGTGCCGTACAGGCTTTATGCTAATATGACCTCTCTTCACTCTGTTACATAGTGTGGAGACAAAATGAGATGCAGATGATGGTACCGAAAGTAGACAAGGCCTTTAACCCAAGGCTCAGGCAGCGGTCACCTTGAGAGAGTCATATGATATTACAGCACAGAGTTGTTACAGCCTCTGCTAAAGACTCCAGGTTCTCTCGGCTACTGTTATTAGACTCGAAGCAGCGCATACGCTCAGCAGAAAACAGATAAATAGAGGATAAATAGAAAAGCAAGACAAGAATTGGTTATAAGACATGCTTTGAGTGTAGAAACAAACAAATGTGATTAGCTGTAGCAAAGCTAGGTAGGCTATGTATACACTATAAGAACTGAACTGTCACTAGATAGTGACATGCTAATTCCACATACAGGCTAATTTAGAAGACAAAAGAGGAGACAATGCTGTAATATTTATATCATAAGTCTTAGACTAATTTTAAGTAACTATTCTCAAACTGCTAGCATGAGCGAATTCCAAGGTATATGTAGCTATATGCTAATGTTATAATCACAGAAGTGAAGCACACTTCTCTTCATACCTTAGGATTGATATAATAATAATAAATTACCTATGCTAAGGCTAAATTCATAGATATAAACCAGACACAGCTATTAGACAATGTACCACAATATTTACATCATACAAAACTGATATAGGCTAATTTTGACTAGTTTCATGCTAAATCCATGTACAAAACAGAGACTTACCTCACAACAATGACTAAAAAAGGCTACTTTCTTAATAATTCAAGACATTGTCTTATCTCATATGCATAAAAATAAGATATTATTTTCAGACCGTGTCTTACATCCTAATTACTCTCATCTGCTAATTTCAAGCTAATTGCAGATATAGCCTAATTCAACACACATAATGAAAGACCATATCTCTGTTAAACACTGTACCATAATAACAGACACATGCTAATTTCAGATATTGGTTACTTTACAAACAAAGGTGAGGCACTTCTATAAGTCAATGTACCCTGAGAGTTGCTAATTGCCGTAAGCTAATTTCAAGCTAAACGCAGCTAAACGCTAAACTCATATTCATAAAAGGAGGTGGTAGCGCAATGATTATTAGCACTTGTCAAGTGCTGCTAATGTACAGCCCATAATGTGAAGGAAAGTGTTTGATGCAGCAAACTCTGAGGGAAGTGTGAGCGGATGATTTCAGGGTGTTGCGTCTTACAGCCGTGTGTCAGCACAGCTTTCTCTCCTGGAAAAAAAAAAATGTGCAAAAGCCCGAG
>NC_089804.1:55269953-55352453 GCF_029633855.1 Hoplias malabaricus
ACACACTGAGCACAAACCTGAGGGAGTCACGCCTTTGTACAGAGGATAAACCAAGTTCACTCCAGCAACATTTAACACTTTTATTTGAAATGTGTTTGCTATTTCTTGTCCTTTTACAGTTTTAGCGTTAGCATCGTTTTCTGTATGAATTTACTCTTATGATTGTTATTATTATAAATATAACGTATGGTCTAATTTGTTTGGATTGTGTGTTTTCTGTTTTAAAGCTTTATTTAATGGTATTTGCTTCATTTTTATTCCTTGGATTGGGATTTATTTGCTGTTTTCAACCCCTCAATTTTGTTACTAGGCCACACTGAAAATTAAAGTCACCCTCAGTGTAGCTGAGAGCAAAGGCTGACCAATAGATTGACACCATGAGCCTGAACTGGGTAAACACTTACAGACGATGAATGAACGATTGATTGATTGATTGATTAACCGTTTATTTGTTGATTGATTGATTTGTTGCTTTACTGAATCGTCAGTTGATTGATTGACTTGTTTTATTTTTCAGTGAGTGATTTATTGACTAATTGACTTGTTGATTGATTAATTGATTGATTGATTGGTTGGTCAACCGATTGTTTGTGAGAGTGATTGATACATGGATTGAGTGACTGATTAATGAATTGATTGATTGCACTGCTATTTTTATTGCCGCTACATTAACAACAGGGTTGTCTTGGGTTTAAAGGGTGGAAACGTAGCTAATAAAATCACAGCTTGTGAACTGCCTTTAGACCAGTCCGACCAATCTGACGCAGCTAAACACCCATGTGATGTGACACCACACCCATCACAAAACTAAACTAAACAACAAGCCTGAGATATAAACCCAGAGTTGGGACTGTCCAATAGGAAGGCCCCCCAGGTCTTTCCCTATTGGACACATTTGATTGAGGCTTACGTTCTCTGGCTAATCTGAAAAAATCCTGCTTGTGCTCAGAACTACAATTCTTCTGATATAAAAACCATGAGACTGACACCTGGTGGTCTGGATGTGTCGGTTGCTCCGTACTAAACCTCAATACATGGGGTCTTCATGCAAAAGCGAGAGTGCAAATGCAAAGCAACGTGGCTCTTCGTCGTGAGTTGCATGTTGACTCTGTCACATGGTCCGAATACTGAGAGGGGTCACTTCAGTCCAGCCGCATCAGCATCTTACACAAAGGACATGGTACTACCAGCCAAGCGACATCTCCTTTAACGAGCCAGGACACACAGCGGAGGAGGGGCAGGGCCATGGGGACAGGGAGCTGTGGCTCAGGTTCATATGGAGCACTGACAGTGGTGGACACAGGCTCTGTGTGTTTCTGCTTTACTGCTATGAAACAGATCTAATAGAAATACAACATCTCTCCATATTTATCACTCCTCTCCATCCATCCATCTTCCTCTCACCTACCTTTCCTGTCTTTATCTTTTCTTTAACTCTCTCTTTCTCTCTCTCTCTTTCTCAGTCTCCCTCCCTTAATTCTCTCTTTCTCCTTTATATGTCTTTATGGTTTTCTTCATTTCTCTTTTCTCCCTTTAATTCTAGCTCCCTCTCTTGCTTCCTTTCTCATCTTCTCTCACTATTGCTTGTCCTCTCTTTCCCCCTCCCTCTTTCTTGTCCTCCCTCCACTGCTTGTTCTCCTCTGTATCTGTTTCTCCTCCCTCTCTCTCTCTCTCTCTCTCCTGCAGTGTAATGTATTTTCCGCTGGTGGACAGGTTTATGCAGTGTTGCAGTGATGTGGAGGAGCAGGAGCGAGTTCCAGCGTGTGTGTGTGTGAGAGAGAGAGAGAGAGAGAGAGAGAGAGAGAGAGAGAGAGAGAGAGAGAGAGAGAGAGAGAGAGAGAGAGAGAGAGGGGTAAGGGGACAGAACTGTAACTGCTCAGTTGCAGCTGCACCAGTGCGTCCAGGGCCTGTAACAGCAGCAGACAACGCTGTAAATATAACCTCACTTCTTCATCAACATCAACAGGAGACCTTTCCAGCTCCATCCCCACAGCAAAACAAAAGTGTGTGAGTGTGTGATGTGTTAAGATGTATCCGCCCACTCATGCTGAAGTCATATCATCGCTGTCATCGCATAAAAATGTATCATGTTTCTTCAAAATAGTAACTTTACTGGAAATGGAAACAAATCCTTCTTAACGTTTAATGGAAGTGAATGTTAAAAGACCTTCCAACGTTCACAGAGTTCGTTCTCTTTTTCATGCAGATGGCCACTCCACCCACAGATATACTTCTTCTCCATCGCAGTTATCTGTGCAGAGTAGATGCTCCGCCGCCTCGTCCCCATTGTGCCAGGGCCTCGTTCCACTTTCTCTCAAAACAACAAAGCAAACAAACGTCTGGAACTGCCAGTGGGAGGAAAAAATAAACATGTTTTCAAACGCCGTTCCCTAAAAATAGAACGGTGAAATCACTACCCCACTTGGTCAGAAACACACAGCCAACCGCACACCTCCAGCAGCATCCAGCATGTGTTTCACTGCCACAGAGAACAAAGCTGCAGCTGAAGATTCAGGTCATTACTTGGCAGTTAGAGAGTGAACTACTTCTACTTTCATTCATTCATTCATTCATTCATCTTCTGTATCCACTGAATCCTAATTAGTGTTGCTTTGGGTCAGAAATCATTGGAGCAAATCAGGAACATACACTGGACACTCACCCAGTTACTCACACACACACACACACACACACACACACACACACACACCTGAAGACACCTGTGGACAATTTATAAGTGACTAGGTGACAGTGTGAAACTCTCCATTGGTGTGAGGGAATGAGTGAGTGTGTGAAACGGCCCACAAGTGTGAGTGAGTGAGTGAGTGATTGAGTGAGTGAGTGAATGAGTGACTGTGTGAAACGGCCCACAAGTGTGAGTGAGTGACTGAGTCACTGTGTGAAACTGTCCACAGGTATGAGTAAGTGAGTGAGTGACTGTGTGAAACTGTCCATGGGTGTGAGTGAGTGAGTGAGTGGCTGTGTGAAACTGTCTACAGATGTGAGTGAATGAGTGACTGTGTAAAACTGCCCACATGTGTGTGAGTGAGTGACTGTGTGAAACTGTCCACAGGTATGAGTGAGTGAGTGACTGTGTGAAACTGTCCACGGGTGTGAGTGAGTGAGTGAGTGGCTGTGTGAAACTGTCTACAGATGTGAGTGAATGAGTGACTGTGTGAAACTGCCCACATGTGTGAGTGAGTGAGTGAGTGAGTGAGTGAGTGACTCGGTGAAACTGTCCACAGGTGTGAGTGAGTGAGTGTGTGAAACTGTCCACAGGTATGAGTAAGTGAGTGAGTGACTGTGTGACACTGTCCACAGGTGTGAGTGAGTGAGTGACTCTGTGAAACTGTCCACAGGTGTGAGTGAGTGAGTGAGTGAGTGAGTGACTGTGTGAAACTGTCCACAGGTATGAGTGAGTGAAACTGTCCACGGGTGTGAGTGAGTGAGTGACAGTGTGAAACTGTACACAGGATATGAGTGAGTGATTGTGTGAAACTGTCCACAGGTGTGAGTGAGTGAGTGAGTGAGTGTGTGAAACTGCCCACAGGTGTGAGTGAGTGAGTGTGTGAAACTGTCCACAGTGTGAGTGAGTGTGTGAAACTGTCCACAGTGTGAGTGAGTGAGTGAGTGAGTGTGTGAAACTGTCCACAGTGTGAGAGAGTGAGTGAGTGACTGTGTGAAACTGTCCACAGTGTGAGTGAGTAAGTGTGTTAAACTGTCCAGTGTGAAAGAGTGAGTGAGTGACTGTGTGAAACTGTCCACAGTGTGAGTGAGTGAGTGAGTGAGTGAGTGACTGTGTGAAACTGTCCACAGTGTGAGTGAGTGAGTGTGTGAAACTGTCCACAGTGTGAGAGAATGAGTGAGTGAGTGAGTGAGTGACTGTGTGAAACTGTCCACAGGTATGAGTAAGTGAGTGAGTGAAACTGTCCACGGGTGTGAGTGAGTGAGTGACTGTGTGAAACTGTACACAGGATATGAGTGAGTGATTGTGTGAAACTGTCCACAGGTGTGAGTGAGTGAGTGAGTGAGTGTGTGAAACTGCCCACAGGTGTGAGTGAGTGAGTGAGTGAGTGAGTGAGTGTGTGAAACTGTCCACAGTGTGAGTGAGTGTGTGAAACTGTCCACAGTGTGAGTGAGTGAGTGAGTGAGTGAGTGTGTGAAACTGTCCACAGTGTGAGAGAGTGAGTGAGTGACGGTGTGAAACTGTCCACAGTGTGAGTGAGTAAGTGTGTTAAACTGTCCAGTGTGAAAGAGTGAGTGAGTGACTGTGTGAAACTGTCCACAGTGTGAGTGAGTGAGTGAGTGACTGTGTGAAACTGTCCACAGTGTGAGTGAGTGAGTGTGTGAAACTGTCCACAGTGTGAGAGAATGAGTGAGTGAGTGAGTGAGTGACTGTCTGAAACTGTCCACAGGTATGAGTAAGTGAGTGAGTGAAACTGTCCACGGGTGTGAGTGAGTGAGTGACTGTGTGAAACTGTACACAGGTGTGAGTGAGTGAGTGAGTGAGTGAGTGTGTGAAACTGCCCACAGGTGTGAGTGAGTGAGTGAATGAATGAGTGAGTGTGTGAAACTGTCCACAGGTGTGAGTGAGTGAGTGAATGAATGAGTGAGTGTGTGAAACTGTCCACAGGTGTGAGTGAGTGAGTGACTGTGTGAAACTGTCCACAGTGTGAGTGAGTGACTGTGTGAAACTGTCCACATGGTGAGTGAGTGAGTGTGAGAAACTGTCCACAGGTGTGAGTGAGTGAGTGAGTGACTGGGTGAGTGAGTGATGCCCTGAGATGGACTGGCGCTCTGTTCAGAGTGTGTTTCTGCCTCATATCCTTTGATTCCAGGTAAACTCCAGAGCCACTTCACAGGATGAAGTGGTTACAGAATATAAATAAATGAATGAACTAATGCATGTGTATGGTATATCATAACATTTGTAACTGGACAATAACTGAGTAAATGTCCTCCCTCAGGTAACACTTCCTTGTGAATGATTTTTCCCCAAACTGAGAAGACTATCAGAGCAGGGGCAGATTAGACACAGAGGCCCAATACAACATCGTCATAAACAGCATTTTCTCCAGCCTGCAGCTCAGTGTTCAGCACCTTTCCTCATCTCCTCTGTTCATCTTTATCTTCTCTGGTCTCAGGTCTCACACACACACACACACACACACGTGTCCTGAGATAACTGATTCCTGGAGATGTAATAATAGGGTCGAATCACATTTAAAGAGAACAGAAAGTGGACAGGCGAAATGTAATGAATGTAACCAACCATCATCATCATCATCGCTCGACAGTGGCCAGGTCCCCCTTTAACTCCAGCATCAGATAACACTTCAAAAGCTGAGTCTGCTACTATCGATCATAACCAAGGCCACCAGAGTGAAGTCAGAGGCAGAAATAAGGCCACGGCTGTAGCAGTGTTCTGAGTCCTCACCAGCTACGGTGCAGAAACATTCGGAAACATCTGTGTAAACCAACAAAGCCAAGAAAGTGCCCAGGTCATTATCTGCGCTTCCTCCACATGCTCCAGCATCATCAAAACAAAGCTTACACCTGTCCAGTCGTGCAACGTGTTGGGACCCCTGGTCAAATGATACATTGTTGTTGTTGATTACTCATAATGAAATCCGTAACTTCATGGTGGACCTTCGAATGTGCGCACACAGCATGAAATGAAACTCTGGAGATAGACCCAGTGCAACAGCTTTAACCCGAGCAGCAATGCAACAGCAGATAAACAAACACAAACCAAAGGCTTCAGAAGTGTCCACAACTACAGAAAAATAGTCTGCACAAAGAGAGAAGTCCAGCAGGCGTACAGTACCCAAAAGAGGCAGACTTCCACTGGCGACAGGGGAACGTTCTCCTGCACATGGGCGATACAAGGTTTCCAGAGGTCTCCGAGACTTCCAGAGGAAGAGAGGCATGTCTCCTGTAGAGAGAGAGAGAGAGAGAGAGGGAGAGACAGAGAGAGAGACAGAGAGAGAGAGAGAGAGAGAGAGGGAGAGACAGAGAGAGAGACAGAGAGAGAGAGAGAGAGAGAGAGAGAGAGGGAGAGACAGAGAGAGAGACAGAGATAGAGAGAGAGAGACAGAGAGAGAGAGACAGAGAGAGAGAGAGACAGAGAGAGAGACAGAGAGAGACAGAGAGAGAGACAGAGAGAGAGAGACAGAGAGAGAGAGACAGAGAGAGAGAGAGAGAGAGAGGGAAAGACAGAGAGAGAGACAGAGAGAGAGAGGGAGAGACAGAGAGAGAGACAGAGAGAGAGAGAGAGAGAGACAGAGAGAGAGAGACAGAGAGAGAGAGACAGAGAGAGAGAGAGAGAGAGAGAGAGAGGGAAAGACAGAGAGAGAGACAGAGAGAGAGAGAGAGAGGGAGAGACAGAGAGAGAGACAGAGAGAGAGAGAGAGAGACAGAGAGAGAGACAGAGAGAGACAAAGAGACAGAGAGAGAGAGACAGAGAGAGACAAAGAGACAGAGAGAGAGAGAGAGAGAGACAGAGAGAGAGACAGAGAGAGAGAGAGAGAGAGAGAGACAGAGAGAGAGACAGAGAGAGAGAGAGAATGGGGGGGGGGGGTATATAAAACACATCGTCTAAGTACATCAACTCCACTACAGTCTGTGCATTATAGTAACTAATCCCATTAAAAGCAAATGGACCCCACTGTAAGCACAAACACCCACACTTTCTTACGTCTAATCTCATTAAAACATGCAGTACATACAGATCCCCTGCTGTGCTGCAGGTATATGATATACAGTATAATCTGATTATGATATATTAACTTAATATGAGAAGCACATGGAAGACATTCACTAGTGTCTACAAAGTAGAAAAGTGCACTCCCTGCAGAAAAGACAGAATAGTTGCACAGCTTTAGTGGATCCCAGGTGGCGCGAGGTCATTCCAGGCTGTTGCCATGAAACATGGTCACAAGGGTAAAACCTCTTTTTGCTAAGTGGTTGCTATGGTATTTCCAGTGGTTGTCAATGAGTTGTTAAGAGGGTAGAGAAACGGGCTTGGGACTGGAAGGTCACTGGTTCGATAAACATATAACAGCCACCTGGAACATCCATGGCTGAAATGCTCCCAGGCGCCAACAATGCCATGGATGGGTTAAAACGCAGAGGTTGAATTTCGCTAGTCTGTTATACAATGACAATAAAACACAATTAATTCCAGCATGTGCCATGCTGAGCTGAGGTGTTTCTATTAGGAATGCTTTGGTATCCAAGTGGTTGCTAAAGTTTTTCAGGTGGTTGTTAAGTTGTTCCAGGTGGTAGCTATGACAGTTGCTATGACTTTTTAGGTGTTTACTATGATATGTCAGGTGGTTGCTAGAGCAGTTACTAAGGTATATCATATTGTTGATGAGGCAGTTGCTACGGTATTACGTGTATGATGTGGTGTCCCAGGTGGTTGCTATGGTAGTTGCTATATGGTATATTCAGGTGGTTGCTAAAGTTATCCCATGCAATTGCCAAGGTGTTTGCTAGATGTGTACTGTGGTATGTTATGTGGTTTCTAGGGAATCTGCTTTCAAGTGGTTGCTAAGGTGTTCCCTGTGGTTGCTATGGTATATCAGGTGGTTGCTATTAGTTCCACAGCGGGGTTGCGAACGTGCTTCTATTTGGTTACTTTGGTATAAATCAGGTGATTGAAAACACACACGCATCCAGAGCTTTCCAACTTAAGGACACACACTCCATGCTGCAGTGCGTTCTGGGAAAGTGGCGTGTACGAGTCAGTGATGAATGGTGGAGAGGTCAGAGCTGGCCGTGAAGAGGTAATGAGGGAGGAATAAACTGGCCCAAAATATGTTGGGGCGCTTCTTCTGCCCCGAGGGCACAGTGCTACGCCATCGTCAATACCCGGACACTTCCTCCCGCAGGAGTTTAATTGCTGCATCATCTTGAGTAATGGCGCAGAGGCTGAGTTTAATGGAGTCATTTCCCTCCAGACGGAGAGGGGGAGAGTGAAGTCGGACACACATAAATCACCCCAGATATCAAACCTGACTTATGGTCACTAAGTACCTGAACATCTGGATACATGCGCACACCTGACTGACTTCCAAACTGACAAACTTCCACACATTAACCTATGCTGTTTTTACATTTCTGGATACCTGTTTCTTTTGTACGTACAGATCTTTCTTTTAAACAACTTTGCAGCTATGGATGATCCCACATGAAGTACATGGGTACAGCATGAAGTTGACCAACGCTCATGTTTACCACATCAGACCTTGCTACAGGTGAAGGGACAGACAGAAACCCACTCTGAGGAGGTTCTCCTGGGGTTTCAGGATGCTTGGGAGTGACTCAGAGCAGCTTCTGCCGGAGCTGGGGGAGGAGACGCTGGAATGTAAGGAGTGAGGAGAAAGATAAGCCTTCAGAGGAGAGTTACTGCTGACCAGGAGTCTGAACTGTACATTGTTCAGATGTAACTACTACTGCAAGCGCCTTCTCAGTTTTTAGAGCTAAGAATGTTTAAGCTTAGCTTATAATGCCTTTTATCATTTTTGCTGTCCTTTTTCCACTGAATCACTGAGTTTCCTCTTGGAATTAGCAAAGGTAATCTCATCTAACATATTAAGCAAGGACTAAACTTTCCATTTTGGGAAACTCTGAAGGTGTTCAGGAATGCTGTGTTGTTCCTATCACCATCCAATGGTCTGGGGTTTGATCCTGAGTGATGCCTCAGTTGTGCAAGACCAGGAGTCCAAGACAGCACAGAGACAGATGAAGACATTCATTCATTGTCTGCAACCGCTTTTCCATTTCAGGGTCGCTGTGGTTCTGGAGGCTTCCCTGAATAACTAGGCGCAAGGTAGGACCTTACCCTGGAGGGGACACCAGTCCTTCACAGGGCAACACACACTCACACATTCACTCACACCTATGGACACTTTTTGAGTCATGAATCCACCTACCAATGTGTGTTTTTGGACTGTGGGAGGAAACAGGAGCACCCGGAGGAAACCCACGCAGTCACAGGGAGAACACACCACACTCCTCACAGACAGTCACCCGGAGGAAACCCACGCAGACACAGGGAGAACACACCAAACTCCTTACAGACAGTCACCCGGAGCGGGACTCGAACCACAACCTCCAGGTCCCTGGAGCTGTGTGGCTGCAACACTACCTGCTGAACCACTGCACCGCCCAGTTCGAGACAGGTGAGGTATTAAAATGGAGATACATGTTACTGGAGTAGTCCTATGGGGACAGTTAACCTGAGGAGAAAATTGGGTAAACATTTAAAGAATTTATTGCGGCTAAGCTGGGGACTTACCACAAACAGTATCTATTTGAAGCAGCTACAGAAGAAGAATAAAAATGTTATTTTGGCCGGTGTGTCTCTTTAAAGCACACACACCTAACTCAAGTCCTTTAAAAGGAGAGCCCTACAGAGTTTGGATTTCTACCTCATTATTTTGACCTGATTTAACTCATCTTCTAATTAGCAAAGCTTTCCATTAGCAGAGAGGAAAGGCACTAATCTATTCAGGGCTGTGGCAATTTAGTTTGGCCTGCTTGAACAGAACAAATCAAATTCACCTTTCTCCCTAACACAAAATCCAAGTCAGGGTGGGTGTCTGGAGGGGGCTTCTTTAGCTGGAGCTATGATGCTAATGAAGTTGGATGCTAATATACAGCAGTTAGTATTAGATAGTATTGGCCAAACTGCATTCCTACATTATCAGACAAGCCCCACAAACTGGATTAGATTCAGTAACCACAAGTTTGTTTGTTATGTGGTTTCTCAAATCTTCCTCGGAACTAGTGGGGCCAGACAGTTCAGTATTTCAGCTCCCAGTCCTCTTTATTTGGAGGGAACTAGTTAAACATTTCAATGTGGATTGGTTTTATTTAGTTTGTTATCATCATCTCAAACAAATGTCAGAGTAAATAGAAGAATAATAAATATTTATATTGAATTTAAATGAAATTGACCACTCCACATAGAATCCACTACCAGACGTTTTGGGATGCCTGCTCACCCAACACTTCTCCTGAATCAATACTGCCATCGCTACGGCTAGTTTTCATTTGGAAAACCGAAACAGGAAGAGCCTAGCATGTCATGTTATTCCAAACATCCATCCATTATCTGTAACCGCTTTATCCAGTTCAGGGTCCCGGTGGGTCCAGAGTCTACCTGGAATCATTGGGCGCAAGGCGGCCTGGAGGGGGCGCCAGTCCTTCACAGGGCAACACACACACTCACACCTACGGTCACTTTTGAGTCGCCAATCCACCTACCAACGTGTGTTTTTGGACTGTGGGAGGAAACCGGAGCACCCGGAGGAAACCCACTCAGACACAGGGAGAACACACCAACTCCTCACAGACAGTCACCCGGAGGAAACCCACGCAGACACAGGGAGAACACACCACACTCCTCACAGACAGTCACCCGGAGGAAACCCACGCAGACACAGGGAGAACACACCACACTCCTCACAGACAGTCACCCGGAGGAAACCCACGCAGACACAGGGAGAACACACCACACTCCTCACAGACAGTCACCCGGAGCGGGAATCGAACCCACAACCTCCAGGTCCCTGGAGCTGTGTGACTGCGACACTACCTGCTGAGCCACCCTTATTCCAAACAAGCAACAGGGAGTATAGTTTCTGTCAAGAGTTACGTGAAAATCCCGATGGGGAAAGCGTGGGGTTTTCATCTCCAAATGTGTGCACTGGGGGATGCCAACGTGTTTGTTTACACAAACGAGCCTCGCGGTTTAACAAACAGAAAACTGAAAAGTGAAGGGGAAAGTGGAAATTTCTAAGCTTTGGAAGAATGGGAAGTTGAAAACCAGGGAAGATAAACGCTCCCGGAATCAAGTCACGTAGCTGGAAGACTATCAGAGACTCAGACTCCCCAGATTAATGTAAACACAACAGAGTTTCATGGGGAAAGTCTAAACATGGAGACAGTGATCTGAAACATTTCTTGAAGAATTCTCAGCGCTGATGTGGCCAGGTGTTTTGGAACATGTGATTCATTCCCAGGGTTTGAGCTCCATTTCTGAAAGAGACTCATCCCAGATGTAGATTCAAATCAAGCCACCATCACAGTATCTCTCTATCTCTGACTTAAGAGGCTCGGATCTCTTCTGCTTCCTCCTCCCTCCCCTATGCAGGGCTCATGTTTTGCTTTTGATGGCTTTTCTGACAGAAATATGGTGTTTTTGTTCCTCCTAAAGCTCCACAGGCCATTCCTCTAGTTAGAGAACATGCTCTAATATGGAACATGTCTTACCTGGAGTGATGGCATATGGCCTGTGAAATTGAACTGACTGTACACAACAATGCCCGGAGCAACCCCTGCTCAAGCAATTGGTAGAATTTATCACAGGTCTTCTTGTCTTCTGCAGTACGTATTCAGTTCTGTGCAGGATAGGCTGGAAAGCCTTTACAGTAAGTGTAACCTAACATTTTTGACAATGCTAATATGTAATGCTTCACTTTTCTACGTCTGCTTGAGTACGTAAAGAACACAGTGATTTGACTTTTGTCACCCACGTCTTTTCAAAGTGTAATATTGAGCCATTCACGTTCTTGTACACGAAGGACGACCACAACTGTCAAAATGAAAAATAAATTAAATAAAAGCCCTTAGCGAATCAATAAATTAATACATAAATTGAGTATAAAACAACTAATGTGCAAATAAATAATGTGATATATATATATATATTTTTACGTATTTCTACATCCGTATGTTAATTGAGTGGGTGGTCCTAGCATAGTAACCGAATAACTGACAATGATTTTACATGACCTGTTTACATGTAACCCTTCTGGACCAGACAACTGTGGGACAAAACCAGACCACCTGGAGATGAAGAAAACTATTAGCATTTAGCCACAAATCTACTCAGTACTTACATACTGATCCACTCTTGTCCTGGCAGCTTGGCGTACAGCATACGAATAGGGTTCAAATTTAACAGGCATTTCTACACTTAAAAGGCCAGGTTACTAGCTAATCTAACTTTAGCCGCAGAGCTAATGTTAATGTTTGTAGGAACTGATTTTCAGATCATATAATCCAGTGAGTAATTGCTAATCAGTGTGGCAAATATCCCAAAAATATGCCTTAAAAAGACAATGTTTACATAAATTGCCGCTTTCATTCCTTACAGTAATTACAGTACAAATATATTACAAAAAACACATTTCTAATTTCAGCAAGAAGTCATGGTGATTAGCCCTTTTTAAAGCTATTTTTAAAGTAGCAAATATATAAAGAATTTTACAATTCTTGCTGCTAGTGACAAAGTTGTCAAATGCAAAAAATGGTGCATTTAGTCTTTTACACAAGAGATAGGCCACTGTGCTGAGTTTGAAATTAGCGACTAATGCTGTGTAGAGAAGGAGTTTTCTTTGTGTTGTAGACCTCAGGTGCAGCTCTAATATACTCCATTATCCAAGACTGCTATTACCCAAGCCCCATTAACCTTGATGAACACAAAGAAAAATGGACCACCTAAGATGTCCTGAATGAGCACAGTGTGAAAATGGCTAGGTGAGGGGACAAAAAAAAATATTAGCTACAAACTAAAAGCAATGGTTTGGCACAGAAATCCATACAATTTCCCCCTTACCTCAGAGGTAGCTGAACAGTGAAAACACGTTTGGTGCCTTAGATTTGCTTCCTTGCTTTTGAGCCAGAGCTATGATGCTAATGTTGCTAACAAACAATGGAAGATAGTGTTTCCTTGTTAGCATTGTGCTAATTAACACCCCTTTGTCTGTTTTGAGTTGTCAGGTGATGTTAACTAGACTTGTTCACATGGTTTCTGACACTGTATGACATACTAATATCGTCATAATTGGACAAAACAGGTTGTATGGCTAAAAACAGTAGCAGCCATCTTGAATCCTGTACTGTCTGTAATTGGCTAACAAAGACTGATGGGTGGAGACAATCACTTACCAGTTTCAAGCATTAGTTATTGGTCAAAGACACTGACTGTGATGTATGTTAGCCCAAACCAAACAGAAGCTTGTAGGTCTTTATTATTTTTACTCTGACTGGAAAGATGCCATTAAACAAAATACAAATCTGTCTGTTGTTTTTGTATTGATGTGGCTCACCTTGGCTCTGCCATGTGGACAGACCGATACATCACACACTCTCAAACTCTCACATTCTCTTTAAGCCCCTATTAAAGCAGGTGAAAAGCTATGATTTGTCTTACATGACAGACCCTTGATCACAACCTTGTCCACGTTTGTTGACTTTGACAGAGTAGCCTAGGGAAATTCTGTCCTTGGGCTAAAGTCCCAGTGCTAGGTCCAAGTGCCTGGCTGAATAAACTCCTTATTTATCTGTTCAGAAGTATATTCCAGCATTTTTCAAGCATCAGTTGAGCATAACTGTAACACAAAGTGCATTACCACTGATAAAATAATAAAAAAAATTTTGAAATGGGGCCATGCAACTGCAGTTTGTGTTTGAAAATGAACGGCTGTGTGGAGAAAGTCTAATTCCATTTTCAACAATTACTTCTAATATTTTAAATAATAGCAGGTAGTGTCGCATTCACACAGCTCCAGGGACCTGGAGGTTGTGGGTTCATTCCTGCTCCGGGTGACTGTCTGTGAGGAGTGTGGTGTCAGAGGCGATTGCTCTAAGACAGCAAGGGAAGCAGTGAAGTGCAGCGAATCGAGACGAGTCATTGGATAAATGCTGGGGTTTGTCCCGCCCATCGGACGCTCAGCGTCTCTGGGGGTCTATGGGGCAGTGGGCTGGCCTCGGCTGGCCCGGACGCTCAGCTTCTGCATGATGATTGGATGATCTGTCTGAGGCTGAATCCCTTTTTGATTGACAGCAAAATGAGCGAATCAGCGATCCTTTGGTGTAAAGATCCGTGGGAGCATTAAATTTTCATTCTGTTCAGAGCTTCCCCTCCTTGAAAGACCAGCATCCACCACTGTGTGGTGTGTTCTCCCTGTGTCTGCGTGGGTTTCCTCCAGGTGACTGTCTGTGAGGAGTGTGGTGTGTTCTCCCTGTGTCTGTGTGGGTTTCCTCCAGGTGCTCTGGTTTCCTCCCACAGTCCAAAAACACACATTGGGAGAACACACCAAGCTTCTCACAGACTGTCACCCGGAGCAGAGCTCGAACCCACAACCCAAGGACCCTGGAGCTACTACCTGTCGCGCCACTGTGCTGCTTCCTGCTTCGTTCACAATTTTTTCTGTTACTCTTACATTTTTGTGAATTGCATTTTTTTTATTGTAAAGTGCCATCAACTGCCCAATATGGATCACTTCCCAGATAACAAACACATTTGGGCTAAATCTGTCTCAATCTTGGCACTTACGGCACAGTTACTGCACTGGTGAGTGTTGTGTAGACCAGATGTCATGAGCCAGGCTTGACTTGGGTTATGGCATGCGTGGTGTGGACCAAAACTCACTTGACACCTGGTCTCTATAGGTGGCGCTGTGGCTGAGTCAAAACTGACATTCAAGTCCAAATGTGGGCCAAAATAGAACAGCAGATATGCCACATTTGAGGCCAAAGATTCAGTGCTATCTGGGTTGCTTCTTCTTCATTAGCGATCTGATGAGATGGACACGCTGTGTTGTGGCCCAATGTCCTTAGCCCCATGTCCAGAAATCCTGATTTAGAGCAGCAGAGAGTACATTCTCTTAGTATTAAGCTGCTGTTATGTTACTAAACCAAAAATTCTAAAAACAGTTTTATTTTTCTGTACAGAATTTCACTAAGAGCTACCTAGTAAAATTCATTTAGAAAGCCAGCTCCATCACGATTCAACCTTCATGAGTCCCAGACGTCAGCTGTAATCATTACTGAGTGAACTCATCTATCCATTTACGACAATGTGCAAAGCAATTAAACAAAGCATGTGATTAGCCCTGTCCCCATCAGCCTCTCGTATATGGATGAAAAGACTCGGAGCTCATGACAGGCCTATTTTTTCCCCTTTGCTGTGTACTGTATCAAAGCAAAGCGATCCTGAGGGAGAGAGATTATTTATAGCACCCCTCGCACTTGCTTAGATGACTTTGAATTATTAATAACAGAGTATTTTTAGCCAATAAGATCAATTTTAGGGATTGTCACATGCTTTTGCCATGTTTGGGTAGCGTCTAAGGGCAGAGGATGCCCGTATTTGTACAGGGGCTGACATGGTAAGGGTGTCTTATTTCATGCTGTTTTAAAATGTTATATAGTTCTCTGTGCTCTTTAAGAAAAAAAAGAGCATGGAAAACTGAAATAAAGGCAGAGATGTTACTGGCTTACAGTTACACTGAATCTTTGTAGGCCCCCACAATGCTTGATATTCATTCATTCATTATCTGTAACCCTTATCCAGTTCAGGGTCGCGGTGGGTCCAGAGCCTACCTGGAATCATTGGGCGCAAGGAGGGAATACACCCTGGAGGGGGCGCCAGTCCTTCACAGGGCAACACACAAACACACACCCCTACGGACACTTTTGAGTCGCCAATCCACCTACCAACCTGTGTTTTTGGACTGTGGGAGGAAACCGGAGCACCCAGAGGAAACCCACGCGGACACAGAGAGAACACACCACACTCCTCACAGACCGTCACCCGGAGGAAACCCACGCAGACACAGGGAGAACACACCACACAGACAGTCACCCGGAGGAAACCCACGCAGACACAGGGGGAACACACCACACTCCTCACAGACAGTCACCCGGAGGAAACCCACGCAGACACAGGAAGAACACACCACACTCCTCACAGACAGTCACCCGGAGCGGGAACCGAACCCACAACCTCCAAGCCCCTGGAGCTGTGTGACTGCGACACTACCTGCTGCGCCACCGTGCCGCCACAATGCTTGACATGCTTTAGAAAATTAGGGAGTCATCTCAACAACAATCAATGGGCAATATATTTGTTTGGATTGTGGGATGAAACAGGAGCACCTGGAGAAAACCCACACAGACAGAGGGAGAACACATCACACTCATCACAGACAAAGCTGGCTGTCCCATCATGCAATGCAAGCACAGCTCCCGTCTATTTCTCTCTTCTCCTAGAGCATAATTTTATAATTAAAATTGGGATAAAACCGGGAATAAAAGAATCCATCGCACTGAAACACTGAGGCGACGCTAGCTGAGGGAAGTAAACACCGGTTGCGTGCGGTGGGCGGGAAAAAGCCATGACACAATTGCTCTCTAACTAGAACGCCTCAGTAATCTGCCTCATGAGGATAAACGACCATAAGAATGTGTGTTCCCACCTTGCACCCAGTGATTCCAGGTAGGCTCTGGACCCACCACAACCCTGAACTGGATAAGCACTTACAGACCATGATTGAATATTATATATAATTATAATATTTAATATATAAATAATGTGTTCTATTATTAAATCAGTTATAACTGCTAGTAGCCAAAAAAGGTATTATATGTTCTTAATTTGTATTGGAATCATTTTACAGATCATCTTATCTATTTAATCTGTACATATTAGGTGTACAAATATTTTTTTCATTATAGAACTGTGTAAAATAAAAGAACATAATTTAAGTCCTGGGGCGGCACGGAGGAGCAGCAGGTAGTTGTCGCAGTCACACAGCTCCAGGGACCTGGAGGTTGTGGGTTTGATTCCCGCTCCGGGTGACTGTCTGTGAGGAGTGTGGTGTGTTCTCCCTGTGTCTGTGTGGGTTTCCTCCGGGTGACTGTCTGTGAGGTGTGTGGTGTGTTCTCCCTGTGTCCGTGTGGGTTTCCTCCGGGTGACTGTCTGTAAGGAGTGTGGTGTGTTCTCCCTGTGTCTGTGTGGATTTCCTCCGGGTGACTGTCTGTGAGGAGTGTGGTGTGTTTTCCCTGTGTCTGCGTGGGTTTCCTCCGGGTGACTGTGAGGAGTGTGGTGTGTTCTCCCCGTGTCCACGCGGGTTTCCTCCGGGTGCTCTGGTTTCCTCCCACAATCCAAAAACACACATTGATAGGTGGATTGGTGTGTGAGTGTGTGTTGCCCTGTGAAGGACTGGCACCCTCTCCAGGGTGTGTTCCTGCCTTGCGCCCAATGATTCCAGGTAGGCTCTGGGGCTTACAGATAATGAATGAATGAATGAATTTAAGTCCTGGAGATGAAATGGGGCATATGAAATCAACAATTTTTTTAATCTACAATTAATATAGAATATGGTGCAATTATGATCAATTATTAAAAGAACTGAGTATGTATCGTTGAGGGTTGCACCACAGTGACAGTTTTTTTCTGAGTGCAAGAAGCAGCACAAAATCAGAATGGTTCTTTTTAGTCCATGTTTTCTGCCTCACGCAGCCCATAAAGAACTGTCTGGGTGGCCTTGTTTTTACTTGGGTGTTTATACGGCAGTGACAAGATAAACTGGCAATTTTCTACACAGTGTCCAACGAGATTTATATCCTTGCTTGTGCAGTTTGTCTTTAGAGGTCTGAAATGAAGGGTAGCGAATGAGTTATCAGAATTATCTGAAAGGGCGAGTCAGTGTTTGTGGAAAAGGAGAGCAGACACTAGCTGGGGAAATGGACTAATAATGTGGAATGGCTGAGGTGTGTTTTTGGCACATGGAGGACAGGGCAGGTGAGTGGGGAGCCGAGTGGTTTATGATGTTTATCGGTGATGCATCACGTAAAGCTCTGGTACTGAGCACACATTAACGGTGCCGGTGGGGCTAGGGACACCAGGGAGCCCACTGTGGCTCTGCATGTAAGAGTATGATGGGGCTGTAAATCTAGCTTGGAGGGGGGTGGATCTGGGACACCAGACTTCACTGTTGAGCCTTCTGGAGCCTTTAGATGATGGCAGAAATGTGGTGTTTGCTGGTAGGAAGAGAGCGTGCTGGGCCATGTGTGAAACCCTAGATTATATTGTGATCTTATCCTGTGTATAATTACAAAAATTTTACAAGGTGCACAGAGAATGGCATTACAGCAACCAGACATTCCATCAGTAATAACACAGATGAAAATCTTACATACCTAACGAGTTTGGAGTCGCCATATTCGGATCTGAAACAGAAAAAGCAAAATATTTCAGAAAATACAGCGTAAAGCCACAGATGCTTAAAACCATGCCGTATGCACTGAATACAGTCCTCCAGCTCCAGCCTTCGGAGAATTGACATCGTGGCAGGATTACGGAAGGATCTTAGGCCAGACTAATTGGACTTCCTCTGAGTGAGTGCTAACCTTCATCTTCTTAATTATAGCCACTGCAGCTGCTGCTTTTACAGCCTGATCCAGCCTGGACCTCCAAGCCAGAAAGAGCAAACAAAACAGCAGTGAGGACGCCTTTTTCCTTTTTGCTTCGATGGAAGAAGCTTTACTTCCCAGATACACAACGGTGTGCAGGCTTTACACGAGCTGTATCAACACCACTTCCCTGAGAGGTGGGATACTTTTTGTAAATGGTGAGGGTCTGTGAAGGAAAGTAGTGGGAAGATGTAAGAAGAAGTAGGGAAAAAATGCTAACTGTGGGAAGATGAAATCTGAAAATATCAGATTTTATTATTTTTATTTGGGGCGGCACGGTGGCGCAGCAGGTAGGTGTCGCAGTCACACAGCTCCAGGGACCTGGAGGTTGTGGGTTCGATTTCCGCTCCGGGTGACTGTCTGTGAGGAGTGTGGTGTGTTCTCCCTGTGTCTGCGTGGGTTTCCTCCGGGTGACTGTCTGTGAGGAGTGTGGTGTGTTCTCTCTGTGTCTGCGTGGGTTTCCTCCGGGTGACTGTCTGTGAGGAGTGTGGTGTGTTCTCCGTGTGTCTGTGTGGGTTTCCTCCGGGTGACTGTCTGTGAGGAGTGTGGTGTGTTCTCTCTGTGTCTGCGTGGGTTTCCTCCGGGTGACTGTCTGTAAGGAGTGTGGTGTGTTCTCCCTGTGTCTGCGTGGGTTTCCTCCGGGTGACTGTCTGTGAGGAGTGTGGTGTGTTCTCTCTGTGTCTGCGTGGGTTTCCTCCGGGTGACTGTCTGTGAGGAGTGTGGTGTGTTCTCCCTGTGTCTGCGTGGGTTTCCTCCGGGTGACTGTCTGTGAGGAATGTGGTGTGTTCTCTCTGTGTCTGCGTGGGTTTCCTCCGGGTGACTGTCTGTGACGAGTGTGGTGTGTTCTCCCTGTGTCTGCGTGGGTTTCCTCCGGGTGACTGTCTGTGAGGAGTGTGGTGTGTTCTCCCTGTGTCTGCGTGGGTTTCCTCCGGGTGACTGTCTGTGTGGAGTTGGTGTGGTCTCCCTGTGTCTGCGTGTGTTTCCAATGATTCCAGGTAGGCTCTGGACCCACCGCGACCCTGAACTGGATAAGGGTTACAGATAATGAATGAATGAATGAACTTTTTTTTATTTTAAATATTTCATTTTGATTTCTCAGGACAGAGTGGGTTAAACAGACTCGTAATTTAAAAGAACCAAAGATCTCCATTTCCCATGGGTATGTACATGCATTGCTCTTTGTGACATCACAAAAACAAGGGAAAACTCAAATGGCATCTTTTTTTTTTTTTTGCAGAGGACAACAAATGGAGAATAAAGATGTTTCTTTGAAGTCATGACCTGCAGCCTCCAGCCTGAGGAAACAAATTCAACTGCAGAAAAGCCATAAAGGCATTATTGCCTGCAGACAATAAACACCAGCACTAAGGTTTCTTACGCACTTAACAGCAGACCATCGATAGATCAGAAGTCTCTCTGTGGCCTGTGTGATGGACTGAGTGAATGTCTCTCTTTCTTTCGGTCTGACACCCAGAGTCATTTCTATCAGCAGAGTTCAGAGTTCAGGCCAGGCCTCAGAGAGCCACCGAGACCCCAGTAAGTGCTGAGTGTGACTGGCAATAAATGCCATTGCAGCTCTAAGCAAATCACACGCACTGTGGCCAGTCCACAAGATAGATCTCAGCCAGGCCGTAAACTTTAGGACACCGGCATGAACCAATCTACTCCTGATGCCTGTGTTATTTACTGACCATCTACAGTGTCCTCCACGTCTCAACACTGAGGACAGACCAGTGCCTTGATGCAACCTTAAACAAACGGGTCCTGCACAGGTTCTTTTCTGTCAGAACAAAAACTTCCCTTTCTTTCATTTTTCCACATTTTCTGAGCCATTGGTAAGAGTACAAGAAGCCACAGTTGTCCACTCCCTTTCTAAGCATGTTTCTAAGCAGTACTGCCAACTGTGTGTGTCAAAATTCATTGGACAAACGGACAATGACGGAAGGGACGTGTCCCCACCAATATCTAGCAATTATTGAATTGTCCCCACCAATAATTTGATACCCAATTTGTCAATGTCTCATTAACCTAGAGGTGAAGAAAGGGTTAGATCACCTTCTCTACTCGAGGCCTACCTCCCTGTAACACATATGGCCAGTGTGATTGGCTGTGCCTTTCCCTGCAGTCACGAGAAGCTTTCCAGTTATAAGCAAGACTTACTGTGCCACACTCAGGTGTGACGTGGGTGACACCTGGGTGTCAAAAGCAAGTGAGGATGGCAGCATAAAAAGAAGGTGGACGTAAGGAAGAAACGTGTAAGTCACTTAAAGTCAAGTTCGCTAATGAAATGAGTCCATCATAATAACGTTAATGGCAATGTTAGGCTTTGGCTCACAGCATACAGCAGGCTACAGTCATCTGTAGCTATCAATAACATGGTTTGGAAATTAACAGCACAACAAACTGCCAGAAGTAGTGCTGTCAAAATTCATTCATTCATTTCACACACTCACCCCGTCAATAGATACAGTTTTTGGACTATAGGAGAAGACCAGATCACCCGGAGGAAACCCACGCAGACACAGGGAGAACACACCACACTCCTCACAGACAGTCACCCGGAGGAAACCCACGCAGACACAGAGAGAACACAACACACTCCTCACAGACAGTCACCCAGAGGAAACCCACGCAGACACAGGGAGAACATACGACACTCCTCACAGACAGTCACCCGAAGGAAACCCACACAGACACAGGGAGAACACACCACACTCCTCACAGACAGTCACCCAGAGGAAACCCACGCAGACACAGGGAGAACATACGACACTCCTCACAGACAGTCACCTGGAGAAAACCCACGCAGACACAGAGAGAACAAAACACACTCCTCACAGACAGTCACCCAGAGGAAACCCACGCAGACACAGGGAGAACATACGACACTCCTCACAGACAGTCACCCGAAGGAAACCCACACAGACACAGGGAGAACACACCACACTCCTCACAGACAGTCACCCAGAGGAAACCCACGCAGACACAGGGAGAACATACGACACTCCTCACAGACAGTCACCTGGAGAAAACCCACGCAGACACAGAGAGAACACAACACACTCCTCACAGACAGTCACCCGAAGGAAACCCACACAGACACAGGGAGAACACACCACACTCCTCACAGACAGTCACCCAGAGGAAACCCACGCAGACACAGGGAGAACATACGACACTCCTCACAGACAGTCACCTGGAGAAAACCCACGCAGACACAGAGAGAACACAACACACTCCTCACAGACAGTCACCCGGAGGAAACCCACGCAGACACAGGGAGAACATACGACACTCCTCACAGACAGTCACCCGGAGGAAACCCACACAAACACAGGGAGAACACACCACACTCCTCACAGACAGTCACCCAGAGGAAACCCACGCAGACACAGGGAGAACATACGACACTCCTCACAGACAGTCACCCGGAGGAAACCCACGCAGACACAGGGAGAACACACCACACTCCTCACAGACAGTCACCCAGAGGAAACCCACACAGACACAAGGAGAACACACCACACTCCTCACAGACAGTCACCCAGAGGAAACCCACACAAACACAGGGAGAACACACCACACTCCTCACAGACAGTCACCCAGAGGAAACCCACACAGACACAAGGAGAACACACCACACTCCTCACAGACAGTCACCCAGAGGAAACCCACACAGACACAAGGAGAACACACCACACTCCTCACAGACAGTCACCCGGAGGAAACCCACACAAACACAGGGAGAACACACCACACTCCTCACAGACAGTCACCCAGAGGAAACCCACGCAGACACAGGGAGAACATACGACACTCCTCACAGACAGTCACCCGGAGGAAACCCACGCAGACACAGGGAGAACACACCACACTCCTCACAGAGAGTGTTCAGCCCAAATAATGTACATCTGTGGTCCTCTTGTGGCCCATATATGGCCTTGAATGATGGCGTTGACCCAGATGCCTTGCTCAAGTGCACTTCAGCAGTGGATATTGAGAAAGGGGAAAGCACAGTTCCTCCCACTCCTTTATATTTTCCTGCTGGTCCTAGGGACTGAACAGGAAACTTTTTGGTCCCAAGACGACCAAAGCTGCCCCCTTTTAAATCTCCTGAATACGGTTAGTTTACATCCCAACCATCCAATCCTGGAGAAAGTCTGAGAGACACATGGGACTGCCTTTAAAATGAGTTCAAATCGCGGAAGCTCAGAGGTGTGGCTTGTGCTAATGTTAAAATGGTGGAAGGTGAGAGGGTTACAAGTGATTGACGGCTGTTTTAAAGAAGCCACTTCAGCTCGGCTCTGAGAAGGAGATCGATGATGAGGACGCTGTTAGAGGTCAGGAGAGATGTGAGCATCTGCTGTTTCTCTGGAAAACAAAGCATGGGCTTGTTATGTCTGAGAAAAAACGGCTTTTTAAATAGTTCTGTGTTTTCAGCTTCACCAACTAAATTCTGATTTAAGAAAAAGAAGAGTCAGCTTTATGAATCCCCTTAGGGAAATTGATTCTCTCTATTTAACCCATCCATGACATTGAACACACAGACACACACTAGTGAGTAATACTTCCTACACACTAGGGGCAATGAACACACACTCAAGCCAATAACCTCGGAGCCCGGGTGGTCATGGGAAATGAACTGGTGACTGTCACGTCCTGTGTTTGTTTTTCATTTAGCACATGGCTCTGTTTTTTTATTCTTCCTGTCTCCGCCCTAGTCCCGCCTTAGCTCCGCCCTCTCATCAGAGTCTTCTTTGTAGCCCTGCCCTCTCGTTATTGTCCCCAGGTGTTCCTTGTCAGTGCTCTGTGTATATATAGTCCCTTTGTTTCAGTGTGGTGACTCAAAGACTGACTGGGTGGTTTTGTTTCACAGTATGTGGGTTGGTGGGCTCTAGATTCCCAAAGGATTGTGAACATACAATAAAATGTCATAATACATTCTGTTTAAGGTGGAATGGAAAATTCATATAAAATGTTTGTGGTTAAAAAGGCAACAACAGGTTGGTAAATATTAACTATTTCAGACCATATGGGTTTTCAAAGCATAGCCATAACCCAGATATAATACATTAGCATTAATAATGTAATGTGTTGCAGTGTGAAAATAAATGTAGTAATTCTTTAACATAATATATCCCGCAAGTTCCGTCCATATGTTGTGTGTTTATGCTGTAGCAGGAAGTTAAATGCATGCTATGCATTTGCTAATGAGAAACAATTTCCTCGCCAAGCTCAAACCCAGGAAGATTTCCACAAATGTTTAGTAGTTAAAAAAGGTGCTATAAAAAAAACAGCACCTCAGGAGATGAAGGGCTGAACTTTAACAACACATTCCTGGATAATTCTGTGCCGTGAATATAAATAACTCACAAGTGACTGAAACATTTTGGAGCAACATTCATCTGCTCTTAAAGCCTGTACACTGCATTTTAGGGGGAAAATAAATAGATTTCTCCTAATTCTCCCCCTGAATGTGATATTGTGGTGATGGACAGGGACTGGGAGAGGATAGCAACGAATGTTTGGCCCAAATGTGATGAGTCTGTCTGCCTTGACTTCTAGGGACCAGAAGTCCAAAGGGCCAAGAAGTGGAACAAATCTGGCCTAAATCAACCTTTGACCCACGTCTTGTTCACACAACACTGCCCAGTGCCAAAACCCAAATGTGTCAACTATATGGGTGGGTCTCATGGGGGAGCTCACAATATGCCTAGTGGTTCCCCCTTTGGAGTGTGTTTGGGGTCGTTGTTGGGCTTGGTGTGTAGTGAGAGGTGTAATTCAGTAATCCCTCACTACTTCGCGGTTCATCTTTCGTGGATTCGCTACTTTGCGGGTTTTTTCAGGGGGGCTTATGGCCGCTATATTGAGGGAAAATCTAGGAAAACCGCGAAAGATGTGTCAGTTAAAAGGTTTTTTTTATTTACATGTATTAGACTAGGCCTGTAGGTGGCAAAATATATCATTTACAAGTGTTTCTTACGTACAGTACATGTGGTGTTCATGTCCACATCCGAGTGAAATTTACTGACGCTAAATCACAGCTTAGGAATGACTCTATTAAAGAAACTGGTGGGATATCACATGTAGTTCCAGCTGAAAAACATTATAGAATGACTGTTTAATGCTAAGGGTGGGTTGTTAACAGTAACAGGGAGGGTTTTAAAAGTCCAAATACACGTTAAGGGCGGCACGGTGGCGCAGCAGGTAGTGTTACAGTCACACAGCTCCAGGGACCTGGAGGTTGTGGGTTCGATTCCCGCTCCGGGTGACTGTCTGTGAGGAGTTGGTGTGTTCTCTCTGTCTGCGTGGGTTTCCTCCGGGTGCTCCGGTTTCCTCCCACAGTCCAAAAACACACGTTGGTAGGTGGATTGGCGACTCAAAAGTGTCCGTAGGTGTGAGTGTGTGAGTGAATGTGTGTGTGTGTGTTGCCCTGTGAAGGACTGGCGCCCCCTCCAGGGTGTATTCCCGCCTTGTGCCCAATGATTCCAGGTAGGCTCTGGACCCACCGCGACCCTGAACTGGATAAGGGTTACAGATAATGGATGATTGAATGTTTTATATGATGAAACATTAATTTAAAGAAAAAATTGTTGTTTTAGTGTTTCAAAATACAACATTTGGGGATCTGAAGCCCATCAATCCACACTCAAACAAAACCACCCAGTCAGTGTTTTTGGGATCAGAAAACATGAAACCTAGCAACCAAGTCTGATTACATGGGACAAAATGAGTGTTTCTGGTCTTGTGCTGCATCACATGTAGAGTGGAGAGGCTAGAGAACTGCCCCGCCCCCTCTTTAGAGTCTGTCCAATCACAGTGCTGGACCCATGTTTGAGAGTGGGCAAAGACGATACAAAAGCAAAAGAAGACAACTGAGCGAAAACGGCTAAAAACCAGAGTTTCTGCTCCTCGCTCCTCACTGCTGTCTGCTCAGGGTCGGGGTGAACAGTGAGCAGCTTGTTACCCTTTAAAGGAACAGGAGCTGAAACTGACCGGGGCTGCTTAGACAGGGGGAAAATCTGCTGTGGGGTTTGATCCTTGTGGTATCAAAAAACACATGGCTTATACCTGTCTTCAAATATAACAACTAGGTAGAAGCTTTAACCATTTCAAAGACATGACCATGAATCTTTTGTTCAGGAAATCCTCTTAAATAAAGACAGTGTAGAATTAAGGGCCACTATGTGATGGTGTCGGGAGAATAATGGCTGTATCAGAGATGAACAGAACGAGTGAGAGTGTGACCTGCTTGTTATCCACGTTCTGTTCAGCCTGCAGAGGAAGGCTCAGCTCATTACCGTCTGATTGACAGTTTCACTTCATTCCCACTGTGCTAAATATTTATGTGTGTGAGCATATGCCGGAGTCTGTGTGTTTGTTTTCCTATATTAAGACAACAATGTCCCAACTAGGTAGGTAAAACAAAGCTAAATAGAGCTAAGCCACACTTTCTGGTGCATAGATGTAGCTATATAATCATGAAATAAAATATTAATCTGTTTCAATGAGCCAAATATTCATTGAAGTTGAGATCAGGGCTCTGGGGAGGCCAGTCCGGCTTCTCTGCTTCTTTTTTGTCTATTTCCTTTTTCTCAGTACGGACTCCCTGTTGGCCCCAGGTCTTGTTGGAACCCTAGTCTTCTCTCAGGTGTTAGGTCTTCCAGGTCTTGCATATTTGTTAGAAGACCCGTGTTCTGGTCTTTAAAGCATGACTCCAAGTCCCAGCAGCATCCAAAAACAAGTGTGTTTGTGTGTGTGTGCGTATATCTGCGAGTAATATAAATTGGGGTAGAAAGCAGAGTGTACACAGCTCTCCCTGTGCGGCTAATGAAATAAATTTGTCTGGTGGTGCTTTACATTTAAAGCAGTGTGTTTAGTATGCAGCTGCTCTGACAGGCAGCAGGAAGAGGCATCATGTCAATGGCTTTTTTGGAGCAAAGAGCCGGCTCTCACGCTCCTGAACCCGGCGTTTAACTGCGCTCCAGTGCAGCTGCGGACCCTCCATTCACTGGCCTTCCTCAATCCACATGGAAATGTCAGCTGCCATCAGAGAGATCATTCTGCACAGCTCCTGGTGAGCTGGGGAGTAATTCAGGGAGCTGAAAAAAAAAAAAACGCCTCCGGAGATACACACACACACACACACACGCGCGCGCGCACACACACAGAGCACATTTCAAACCTCCAGCATCCTGTAATGTAATCTCAGACCCAGCCCGACATCTCCAACTGAATGTACATTCCTTCTTGTGATTGCTCTTCTCTATGGCCATGCCTTTGCGTTTCCACTGGACGTGGAGCAGCCCACTCTCACTACAGACCCCTATAAAGAATCTCTGCAGGGACTAATATCGCTGACTCAGTGCATATCAATCTCTTCGTTCCGTATTAGTAAGCATTACCAGACAGAACAGCATTACGCTTGGGGAGATATGGACTGGGGTTGAGAATAACTTAAACGAATAACAGCAGTTTACAAGACGTCCACACTGTGTCATCGCAGTCAGAACCTCGTATCTCTACGACAGCAACTTTACGAGATGAACACAAACTAACTTAACAAAGCAGTTCAGGACCACCTCTGCAGCTCCAGCCACGGGTGACATTCACACACTTTAAAAGAAAATACACAAATGGATTATGTTTGTTTATTAGATGTCTCTGGATAGCACTGATGTAGAACAGTGAGGGAGGTTGGTTGCAGTATACAATCATAGTTTACATGATGTTTTTCAGTGAGTAGTATTTGTTTATGTGATGTATGTTTTGATGACTGAGTGAGATGTTTGTTTCCATGTTAGTATGTGATATTTGTTTCAGTGAGTGGTGTTTGTGATGTTTGTTTGTGATGTTTGTTTCAGTGAGTGGTGTTTGTTTGTGATGTTTGTTACAGTGAGTGGTGTTTGTTTGTGATGTTTGTTTCAGTGAGTGGTGTTTGTTTGTGATGTTTGTTTCAGTGAGTGGTGTTTGTTTGTGATGTTTGTTTCAGTAAGTTATGTTTGTTTGTGATGTTTGTTTCAGTGAGTGGTGTTTGTGATGTTTGTTTCAGTGAGTGATGTTTGTTTGTGATGTTTGTTTCAGTGAGCGGTGTTTGTTTGTGATGTTTGTTTCAGTGAGTGGTGTTTGTTTGTGATGTTTGTTACAGTGAGTGATGTTTGTTTGTGATGTTTGTTTCAGTGAGTGGTGTTTGTTTGTGATGTTTGTTTCAGTAAGTTATGTTTGTTTGTGATGTTTGTTTCAGTGAGTGGTGTTTGTGATGTTTGTTTCAGTAAGTTATGTTTGTTTGTGATGTTTGTTTCAGTGAGCGGTGTTTGTTTGTGATGTTTGTTTCAGTGAGTGGTGTTTGTTTGTGATGTTTGTTACAGTGAGTGATGTTTGTTTGTGATGTTTGTTTCAGTGAGTGGTGTTTGTTTGTGATGTTTGTTTCAGTAAGTTATGTTTGTTTGTGATGTTTGTTTCAGTGAGTGGTGTTTGTGATGTTTGTTTCAGTGAGTGGTGTTTGTTTGTGATGTTTGTTTCAGTAAGTGATGTTTGTTTGTGATGTTTGTTTCAGTGAGTGATGTTTGTTTGTGATGTTTGTTTCAGTGAGTGGTGTTTGTTTGTGATGTTTGTTTCAGTGAGTGGTGTTTGTGATGTTTGTTTCAGTGAGTGGTGTTTGTTTGTGATGTTTGTTTCAGTGAGTGGTGTTTGTTTGTGATGTTTGTTTCAGTGAGTGGTGTTTGTTTGTGATGTTTGTTACAGTGAGTGATGTTTGTTTGTGATGTTTGTTACAGTGAGTGATGTTTGTTTGTGATGTTTGTTTCAGTGAGTGGTGTGTGTGATGTTTGTTTCAGTGAGTGGTGTTTGTTTGTGATGTTTGTTTCAGTGAGTGGTGTTTGTTTGGGATGTTTGTTTCAGTGAGTGGTGTTTGTTTCTAATGTTTGTTTCAGTGAGTGATTTTTGTTTGTGATGTTTGTTACAGTGAGTGATGTTTGTTTGTGATGTTTGTTTCAGTAAGTTATGTTTGTTTCAGTGAGTGGTGTTTTTTTCTAATGTTTGTTTCAGTGAGTGGTGTTTGTTTGTGATGTTTGTTTCAGTGAGTGGTGTTTTTTTCTAATGTTTGTTTCAGTGAGTGGTGTTTGTTTGTGATGTTTGTTTCAGTGAGTGGTGTTTGTTTGTGATGTTTGTTTCAGTAAGTGATGTTTGTTTGTGATGTTTGTTTTAGCGAGTGGTGTTTGTTTCTGTGAAGTTTGTTTGTTTGATGTCTGGTAATTACATGGTTAGTGAATGTTTGTTTAGTGATGTTTGTTTATCTGAGCTGTTGTTAAGAGTGCAGATGTACATATACACAGATAAGTGTATTTCTAAAGATGCATCCTCAGAACGTTTCTCTCTCTATGGGTCCTCTCAAAAACCCCTTTTCAACACCTGCATTTTTAAAGGAGCAGCCTGCTGTGGCTCTGAGCAAAGGCAGCATTGGTATTCAGATGAGAAGATTCTCTTTTAATAATCTCCAGCGCTCTGATACGAGAGAGAAAATCACGTATCGACTTTCAGCCCGGGGAGTTTACCCCAGCAGCCCACACAAAACAGAGAACTGCTGCTCTGAGCTCAGACTCTGAGAGGGGCTTCACCACCTCCCATCACCTCTCATCAGCACCAGGTCCGGCTGAACCAGGACTGAGACTCGGAATTACATTGGGGCAGAAAGAACGAAAGACCCCATCACTTCAGAGAACAGTTCCACTGCTCCATGGCCCAGTACACCCCTCCGACCTACACCCGGCATTGGGCATGGTGACAATAGCCCATTCTATTCAAACCTCCAGTTGGGGGGAACGGGGGGGGGGGCACTGCATCTAAATGACCTTTTAATTTTTATATTTTATTTCTTGAACATTCAGCCTATAAAATAGAATATATGTGTATCCAATATTAACTGAACTCAGAAAGAAATAATCTCTGTGGACTCCAGACCACCAGGGCAGTTCAGTTTTCTCTGCCAGACACCTGTACACAGATGAATATATACTTCATTTATTCATTCGTTTTCTATAACTGCTTTATTCTGTTCAGAGGAGCGTTGGGTCCAGAGAATGCATGCAGTCATTGGGCTCAAGGCAGAAACACACCCTGGACAGAGCACCAGTCCATCTCAGGGCATCACACACTTACCCAGTCACTCACGACCGTGGACAGTTTCACAGGACAAAAAGACAGTTGTTTGCTGTTAGCCATATTAGCATTTTCATGTTGACTCTGCTCTTCTGTCTGAATCTGAGTGAGGTATTAATTATACAAGCTTCAATAATCGTGTTACTTCACAACATGTGTTGTTTTATTAAGCAAGAGACTACCATGTATTAATAGTCTCAGTAATTTCCTCTATTTACAGGAAATTAATCTGATCCTGTTGTCCCTGTGCTCTGAGAGTGGAACTGATCTTTGGTGGAGAATGTTTCATCATGACTGTCAGCCTTAATTATTTATCTTATTCGGCTTAAAGTTTAATAAAGTAGTGCTCCTTGTCTGAACGTGTGAGTGATCAGTGAAGCCGAGGCCGAATCGCAAACGTCTCCCTACACCTTCCGTAGATGGGTCAGAGATACATACTTATTTTAATTTAAATCTAAATGAGGACTTGTGTTGAAAGAAAGAATACAAATTTTAAATATCAGTTTTGTGTTTGAATATTGAGCATGTACTCAAAAAGGTGGCTACTCTACCCTGTGATGTCACCTGCAACCCATGCATAATTTCATCCTTTACTGACCTTTTGTTCAGGCTACTGCAGCACATTATGTGAACAGTGCACTGTTAATGACTGCAAAAGAATAACACCCCAAAAAATGTCCACTGTTTTGTTTTGTTTTTGCACAAATGTAAAGTGTCCAGTTCATGAAAAACCAATAGAAATGCTCTAAAATTACTGCAGACACAATGCTATTATATTACCTTTTGACTGGCAACATATTAAAACGTACACCTATCAGCCACAACTTTCCAACTTTCTTTATAAACTCCACTGACGATACAGGTCAGAGGATCATTCGTAGCGCTGCAGTGACACGGGTGGATCAGACACAGCAGTGGCAGCTGGAGATTTTAAACCCCTCAGTGTCACTGCTGAACTGAGAACAGTCCACCGACCAAAACCATCCAGCCGACGACGACTAGCTAAGCCAAGGACTAGAGGACCACCGACACAAACTGTTACTACAAGGTGGACCAACGAGGGAGGAGTGTCTCACAGAGTGGACAGAGAGTGGACACAGGGTTTTAAAACTCCAGCAGCACTGCTGTGTCTGATCCACTTGTACCTAACAGAAGGAGAAAAGGTGACCAGCAGCGTCAGCAATGAATCCAGAGTTTAGAGGAGGACGCAGAGATCAGAAGCAGAAAAACGCAAGAGAACAGTAACTACACAAGGCACTGTGAGGAATCACACACACACACTCAATCACTCACCTGTGGACACTTTGCATAGCCAACCTAACCATCAGTGTATGTTTTGGGACAGTGGGAGAGGAAACCCACGCAGACACAGGGAGAACACACCACATTTCTCACAGACGGTGACCCAAGGTGGGGTTTGGACCCAGAACCCCAGGACCCTGTATCTGTGTGGCTGTGATGCTACCTGCCCGTCTGAATACTCCGACAACTGAAATAAAATGGCCCTGTGAAGGACTGGCGCCCCCTCCAGGGTGTATTCCCGCCTTGCGCCCAATGATTCCAGGTAGGCTCTGGACCCACCGCGACCCTGAACTGGATAATGAATGAAATGAACATACTCTGTGACACATTACTACATCTATTCCCCTTCAGAAGAGGCTGATGATTCCTGGTACAATGTTCTGATCTAATCACTGTGTCCTGGAGTAGAGACAGAACCTGACCCTCCGTCCCTGAGGTTGTAGTTCACTGACCAGTTAAAATGTAGTAAATGAAAATGGCTTCACAGTTGACATTGTCTACTTTAACCTTATTGAAGCTAAAAATGTCCTGCATACCTGCGAAACAGAGCCCTTTTTAGCAAATGTTTAAGCCGTTTACTGCAGTACACTCTCAGTGTTGTTTCAGTTACAGGAAGCGAGCTAAAAATAAACTACTGCACTTTAAAGTGTTCTTCATCAAGAGTCTTTGGCCCCAGTATCCCACGAGCATCTGAACCAAATCAGATTGATGCTCAGTGACAGTTCAGAGATAAATATATATTTATTACAGCCATTATATTAAAATGAGTGCAATTTATTGCATTGTTCATTTCCAGAGAAACGTGACTGAAGTTGTGTGGATGTGAATGCATCAGCCCCTTTCACAGAAAAGTGGATTTCTTATGTAGAAAATATCAGGCCCTACTTTTATGCTTCGCCTTACCTTTACCTCATGGTCCATTATACAGCACACTGCCCGTGGGAACACATGCTTGTCTTAAAAAGTTATCAGACTCACTACAAAACACACTGTACTATTCAACTCTAATGATTTTCCACTGCTCTCTTTCAAATACTCACCAGTTCTGACCCCAGACCAGGCCTTCATTCAACTGCTGTATTGGAGTAATGTTATATCGAATGCTTTAGTATTTACTGTGTCCAGTGTTTGCCTTTCTGACATTCAGTCTCCAATTACAGTCAGCCCTTCTATTCCTGTATCCATGAGGGATTAGTACCAGGACCCTCTGTGGGTACCAAAGTCTTCAGATGCTCAAGACTCTTTTATGAAATGGCATGGTGTATTTGCACATCCGTCTGTACACACTGCATTCACACTTTAATTAGGAGCTGATCAATGACCTGAATGAAGAATTGTCCATTCCACCTTAAAAAGTGCAGCATTTAATGTGAAATATATAACTGTGCTACTGTGTTACATAGTAATTCCTGCACTATTTAAGGTGGAATGGATAGTTGTACTGCAGACACATTGTAAGCTCTGCTCCAATTAGAGGAATGAAAAGTTCTGCAGGCGAAAAAATAACCCGTGCACCATTTAAGGTGGAATAAATAATTCTACAAGGTCCACACGGTCATTTTTGCTCCACTGAAGGTGGAAAATAGGTGCACGAATTTAACTGTAGCATCATTTAAGTTGAAAGGGACACTCTTTAAATGACACAACACAATTGCTTTACTATTTAGGGTGGAAAAGAAAGTTCTGTCGATGCATGTCACTGCTGCTGTGTTTAAATTGAAATGGAAAGCTGGTAAATGCCAGTAACTCCTGCACATTTTAAGGTGGAAATGAAAGTTCTAATAATGAAGCGAAGACTGAGATTCTATTAGTGCAAGTTTAAAAGTTAGAAGAAATGATAAATTGCTGCCTGACAGCTCCACGACAACTAAGTTCCTTCATGAAATGAACAAGTCTGTAAGGAGGGGGTGGGTCCTGCAGGTGGCCTTAGACCTGCCAAGGCTGTCAATCATTTAATTCCTAAGTGTAACCCCTCCTTCTCATGATATAGCAAAATAACTTTTGAAAAATTGATTTCTGAGGGAATAAAACATATAAGATTAGCCAATGTTAGCACAGGAACGCTAACGTCTGGAATTAGACACTTGAGATTGAAGAATAGGAGGTGCATGGGCTGCTTAGCCAAAGAAAATATATGTGGGAGGGCAGAGCTACACATTATACCGCCACCAGCCAGCAAAGGCGCTAGACATTCACTTGGTTTCAGTTTTGAGAGAAATTTGTGCTGTCCATGTTTTCTAGAGTCACTGGAGCTGACCACCCCTCACACTGTGAAACAAGACCACAACCATAAATGTAGACATCAGTCTCAGACGTTCGGTTTCCATTTTTTAGGACCATAGTGTGGGGCTGTCTTCTCACAGTGGGATCATTAATACATACATATACACTCTGGAGCAACTGCACATGAGCCTAACATCGCCAAATCCAATGCCAAGCATGGGTCAAAGGGAAGTGCATCCTCTGGAGTAATGGAGCTCCAGGCAATTCATTCTAGGGCGAATGGGGGTGGGGTTAGTGATCCAAGACTTCTTGACCTCAGTGTGGCTAAATGGCAACAAATCCTCACAACAGGGTTCTAACCTTTAGTGTAGAGCCGTCCCAGAAACATGGAAGGGAAACTAACTTGCATTAGTGGGTCTCCAAAACTCTTGGCCAAACAGTAGCAACGTACACCATAACAACCCTCCAAATATGGCCATTTCCTTCCTTCCCAAATCCTGTGAGAAACCTTTACAAGAACTGCAATCAGATAGAGTTAAAAGCCCTCATCAGCCCCTTAATTACCCACCCCCCTCCGGGGCTTTGTCAGTACAACCACAGGCCAACTCTCTGCAGCTCATGAATCTCAGTGATAATGAGCTTTATGGGAATATCAGCCTTTAGAGCGGCATACCGAGGAGCAGCGGGAAACACTGACGCCACATGGAGTGAAGATGACACTGTGATGATTAATTTATCCATTCATTCATTCATTCACTTATTTTCTGAAACTGCTTAATCCGGATCATGGTGGGTCCAGAGTCGACCCAAAATCTCTGGGCACACCCTGGACAATTTCACACCCAGTCACTCTCACTCACACACAACTCCAGGGTTCACACAGACAGTCACCCGGAGGAAACCCACACAGACACAGGGAGAACACACCACATTCCTCACAGTCACCCGGAGGAAACCCACGTAGACACAGGGAGAACACACCACACTCCTCACAGACAGTCACTCGGAGGAAACCCACGCAGACACAGAGAGAACACACCACACTCCTCACAGACAGTCACCTGGAGGAAACCCACACAGACACAGGGAGAACACACCACACTCCTCACAGACAGTCACCTGGAGGAAACCCACGCAGACACAGGGAGAACACACCACACTCCTTACAAACATTCACCTGGAGGAAACCCACACAGATACAGAGAGAACACACTACACTCCTCACAGAGAGTCACCCGGAGGAAACCCACACAGACACAGAGAGAACACACCACACTCCTCACAGACAGTCACCCGGAGGAAACCCACGCAGACACAGGGAGAACACACCACACTCCTCACAGACACCTGAGTTGAGGACCCTCAACCCCCGGACCCTGGAGCTGTGTGTGATAGCAGCACCATGCCACACTTTATTATGATTTAAAAGGGAAATCATTTATTTTCTCCATATTATAAATATATAGTCTTTATACTGTCATGCAGTGGCCGTCCTGTATCAGACTCGGAACGAAACCTATTTTTAAAATGGCCGCCCTCTTGCTGGGGGCCCCTCTCTGTGGATCATAAACATGTTCATTCAGCTACAGAGCAATTCGACTTTTTCAGGTACTTAACGTATCTCATGAGCTGCAGGTTTAAATAATACATATATTAATATTTAATAATAACTTTAGAGAGATGGTGCTTTTTAGTTAAAGACAATGATTCTTTATGGAACTGAGTTCTGGGTTCTGTATAAAACCATTTGTCCATCCAATCCACCTTGCAAAAACCCATTGAAACATACCCACAGAGTACATGGTTCTAAATAGAGCTGCTGCTTTTAATCAAGAACCCTTAAAGAACCATCTTTTTTAAGAGTGTATATCTGGTGGTAAATATGACATATGGCACCTTTAATGCACACATTCTCCGCTTGAAATCTATGAAAGCTCTGAATGATTTTCATAAAGTTCAGCCTGAACTACATCAAAGGCCAGAAAGCAGGGCATGACACTGATCTGGAGGCAGATGTTAGCTCCATTGTCTTATCTCCTCCATCAGGGAACCCAAACACATTCCTGCCTGATGGCTGAGCTCAACTATTTTTGGAGCACAATACTCCAGTGACAAGATAGCAAACGCTTTGTTACCAAGAAATGCAGCGAGGAGCCGGTTAGAGCACGAGAGCGAGAGGAGCTCAAGGAAGACAGCAGGTTTCTGAAAGCAGACCCTAGAAACCAGATCAAGGCACAAACCCCATAGACAATGCTCTACAGTGCTTTGGTTATTTGCATATTTGTAGTTACTGTAGTGAGTCTGGACCCTACCAACCCACACACTGTGAAACAAGACCACTCCATTCATTTTCAGTGGGCTGCTTAATTCAGAAAATATGAATTAGACATTTGAAGTCTAACTGGTGTTGGATGATTCCAGTAAACATTTAGCCGTTGATTCAACGTTGAAATAACGTAATGACTGCCGTCTAATAAACATTGAAAAGACGACTATTAGACGTATTTTGGACGTCCATTGACGTTATTAATTGGTCCCGAAATAAATTACTTGTATAAAACGCGTTTTGGACGTCCACTGACGTTATCGATTGGTCACCACTTAACTAACTTATTACGATGGATTTTGGACGTCCATTGACGTTTAAAATGTGTCCTTAACGGACAGACTACTTTTAGACCTATTTTGCACGTCCAGGGACGTTCCTTGTTTACTGAGTTAGCTTTGAATCACAAACACCACTCAAACTTCACATCACAGTGCTAGGTGCTTTACACTCCCCCTTAGCGAACACTTGGGATTAACCCTGAGGATCTCAGACCCACGTGTGCCCTGTGTACAGGTAATTCCGTGGATATTGTGCAGATGTGTTGCTTAGCTTGCCTTCAGCATAAAATTTCACTTAAATATTAGCATGCTAATCTGTTGGCCGTCCTTAGACTTCTAATGTAATGACTTCCACACTCGAGCCAATGGCTGCGGAACATTTTACTGAACCAAACGTATTATATTCGCATGAGTTCCTTCTTATTAGCTGAGGGAGGTTTAGTATAAGGCCATGCCATAACATCCATCAATATTTCATAACTAAGAAGCAGTTTTCTAGCATTCACTCTTCACCTCCAGCTTAAATCAACCAGAAAAATAGTTCCTGGCCGCCCAAGGACAACCCCCACCACTTGGGGCCTGCAGCATCCAACAGACAGAGGGTGTGTATAAGTAGCAATAAATGCCATTTTAATATTTATAAATGTGGTATTTTTCTTTGTACCAACTTTTCACACCAATTTCAGTCACTTCCAAAATCTGTGATGCTCTTCCCTGGCCCCACAGTGCTACCGTACTATCCCACTTCTGACACCAGTGTAGCATTTACACTGAAGGAAGAAACAACAACACAGTACCTCAAACAACCTGCTATACAAGTTAGATAATAAGACTCCCGTTGGCTAGCATCGTATCATGTAATGGGGGAGATGAAGGGACATCCTAAACACTGAAAGAATGAGGAAAGCATGTGTTTTACAAGCTTCAGATGAGTGTGTTGTTGACTGCACCATTAGATAATGCTAATACAGTATTGAAAACCCCATAGGGGTGCTATCAGAATTATTGCAGAGATGCATTCTTCAGCACACCATACACTAGTACTTAAATACTACTAGAAATCCCATAGGTGTGCTACAGCATTGTATTTTTCCATATTTTAAACCACGTTTTGACATTTTTGTCCTATATTAGAGGTCATAAGGGTGTAAAATTAAACATCCCTTTTTAAAATGTACTAGAAATGAATCTAAGAACACAGCACCCAAACTAAACCGAACGAATAAGTTCCGTCTTAATGCTAAAACCGTCCGGAGGTTATTGAGAAATGGGAGCGAGGAGAAGTGTCAGCGTCAGCTTGCCGGCTTGTGGCAGTGAGCAGGTCAAAGATTTAAGATAGTGTTTACAGCCATTTGTCTACAGCCTGAATACTAATTGAGGCTCTGCAGATACAGCCGCAACTTTCATTACCACAGGAGATTCAGCAGCTACACGTACACAGCAATAGACATCTCCCTGAGTCCAGGATGGCGGAGGTGCACTCTATATGGTGCAAATGATAATTGACAACCTTTATAATGAAAGAACTGTGCACCGAAGGCTTATTAAATCTCCACAGAAAAGCACTTCCAAAAAGGAGACGTAGAAGAGTCTGAGAACACGGTGCCAAGCTTCTGCTCGAGGGGTGTAAAGCCCCACAGAATTGGGCTGTACAGCAATGGACTGCATTCAGAGCGATGGAACACCTTTTAACACGTTTGGGATCCGGAACTAATCCTGCAACATACGTTCCTGAGCTCACTGAGACTTGTGTGGCTGAAGGTCATCAAATCCTCACAGTAATGTTCCAACATGGCCAATGAAATCCAGTGCACTCCACTCTGGACACCTAGGTTCTTGTGAAATAAAGCTGAGGTAAGAGGTGTCAGGTATTGGAGAACCCACAGTGCGCCATGAACAAATTGTCTTTGGTCGAACCACAGGGTCACGCAAAGTCAAACTGATGGAGTGACCTATTGGACCCTGGGAAACGCCATTTAACTGATGTCACATGACCATTCAATGTGATAAGCCTATACAGTCATTACAAGAGCTTGTAATTCATGTTGTGATGTTGTTTTACAGCTGAACCAGGATCCTAATTTAACCTAAATGCTGACCTTTTGAGATCTGTTTTTGAATATTTTTAATTTCTTTTTGATTTACAACATAATTAGCCGGGTCAAATTATTTCAAGAACCTGTCAGGCATTATTTGTTGTTTTATCACGTAATCCTGCAAAATCCAACATTCTGAAGATGAACCCCGTTAACACTGAGCATATAACATTCATTCATTCATTGTCTGTAACCCTTATCCAGTTCAGTGTCGCGGTGGGTCCAGAGCCTACCTGGAATCATTGGGCGCACAGCGGGAATACACCCTGGAGGGGGCGCCAGTCCTTCACAGGGCAACACACACATTCACTCACACACTCACACCTACGGACACTGAGTCGCCAATACATCTAACGTGTATTTTTGGATGCTCAAGCACCACAGAACACACCACACTCCTCACAGACAGTCACTCGGAGGAAACCCACGCAGACACAGAGAGAACACACCACACTCCTCACAGACAGTCACCCGGAGGAATCCCACGCAGACACAGGGAGAACACACCACATTCCTCACAGACAGTCACTCGGAGGAATCCCACGCAGACACAGAGAGAACACACCACACTCCTCACAGACAGTCACCCGGAGGAAACCCACGCAGACACAGGGAGAACACACCACACTCCTCACAGACAGTCGCCCGGAGGAAACCCACACAGACACAGAGAGAACACACCACATTCCTCACAGACAGTCGCCCGGAGGAAACCCACACAGACACAGAGAGAACACACCACACTCCTCACAGACAGTCACTCGGAGGAAACCCACGCAGACACAGGGAGAACACCACACTCCTCACAGACAGTCACCCGGAGGAAACCCACGCAGACACAGGGAGAACACACCACACTCCTCACAGACAGTCGCCCGGAGGAAACCCACACAGACACAAGGAGAACACAACACACTCCTCACAGACAGCCACCCGGAGGAAACCCATGCAGATACAGGGAGAACACACTACACTCCTCACAGACAGTCATCCGGAGGAAACCCACACAGACACAGGGAGAACACACCACACTCCTCACAGACAGTCACCCGGAGGAAACCCACGCAGACACAAGGAGAACACACCACACTCCTCACAGACAGTCACCCGGAGGAAACCCACGCAGACACAGAGAGAACACACCACACTCCTCACAGACAGTCACCCGGAGGAATCCCACGCAGACACAGGGAGAACACACCACATTCCTCACAGACAGTCACTCGGAGGAATCCCACGCAGACACAGAGAGAACACACCACACTCCTCACAGACAGTCACCCGGAGGAAACCCACGCAGACACAGGGAGAACACACCACACTCCTCACAGACAGTCGCCCGGAGGAAACCCACACAGACACAGAGAGAACACACCACATTCCTCACAGACAGTCGCCCGGAGGAAACCCACACAGACACAGAGAGAACACACCACACTCCTCACAGACAGTCACTTGGAGGAATCCCACGCAGACACAGGGAGAGCACACCACACTCCTCACAGACAGTCACCCGGAGGAAACCCACGCAGACACAGGGAGAACACACCACACTCCTCACAGACAGTCACCCGGAGGAAACCCACGCAGACACAAGGAGAACACAACACACTCCTCACAGACAGCCACCCGGAGGAAACCCATGCAGACACAGGGAGAACACACCACACTCCTCACAGACAGTCACCCGGAGGAAACCCACGCAGACACAAGGAGAACACACCACACTCCTCACAGACAGTCACCCGGAGGAAACCCACGCAGACACAGGGAGAACACACCACACTCCTCACAGACAGTCACCCGGAGGAAACCCACGCAGACACAAGGAGAACACACCACACTCCTCACAGACAGTCACCCGGAGGAAACCCACGCAGACACAGGGAGAACACACTACACTCCTCACAGACAGTCATCCGGAGGAAACCCACACAGACACAGGGAGAGCACACCACATTCCTCACAGACGGCCACCCGGAGGAAACCCATGCAGACACAGGGAGAACACACCACACTCCTCACAGACAGTCACCCGGAGGAAACCCACGCATACACAGGGAGAACACACTACACTCCTCACAGACAGTCACCCGGAGGAAACCCACGCAGACACAAGGAGAACACACCACACTCCTCACAGACAGTCACCCGGAGGAAAACAACGCAGACACAGGGAGAACACACTACACTCCTCACAGACAGTCATCCGGAGGAAACCCACACAGACACAGGGAGAACACACCACATTCCTCACAGACAGTCACCCGGAGGAAACCCACGCAGACACAGGGAGAACACACCACACTCCTCACAGACAGTCACCCGGAGGAAACCCATGCAGACACAAGGAGAACACACCACACTCCTCACAGACAGTCACCCGGAGGAAACCCACGCAGACACAGGGAGAACACACCACACTCCTCACAGACAGTCACCCGGAGGAAACCCATGCAGACACAAGGAGAACACACCACTCTCCTCACAGACAGTCACCCGGAGGAAACCCACGCAGACACAGGGAGAACACACCACATTCCTCACAGACAGTCACCCGGAGGAAACCCACGCAGACACAGGGAGAACACACCACACTCCTCACAGACAGTCACCCGGAGGAAACCCATGCAGACACAAGGAGAACACACCACACTCCTCACAGACAGTCACCCGGAGGAAACCCACGCAGACACAGGGAGAACACACCACACTCCTCACAGACAGTCACCCGGAGGAAACCCATGCAGACACAAGGAGAACACACCACACTCCTCACAGACAGTCACCCGGAGGAAACCCACGCAGACACAGGGAGAACACACCACACTCCTCACAGACAGTCACCCGGAGGAAACCCATGCAGACACAAGGAGAACACACCACTCTCCTCACAGACAGTCACCCGGAGGAAACCCACGCAGACACAGGGAGAACACACCACATTCCTCACAGACAGTCACCCGGAGGAAACCCACGCAGACACAGGGAGAACACACCACACTCCTCACAGACAGTCACCCGGAGGAAACCCATGCAGACACAAGGAGAACACACCACACTCCTCACAGACAGTCACCCGGAGGAAACCCACGCAGACACAGGGAGAACACACCACACTCCTCACAGACAGTCACCCGGAGGAAACCCATGCAGACACAAGGAGAACACACCACACTCCTCACAGACAGTCACCCGGAGGAAACCCACGCAGACACAGGGAGAACACACCACACTCCTCACAGACAGTCACCCGGAGGAAACCCACGCAGACACAGGGAGAACACACTACACTCCTCACAGACAGTCACCCGGAGGAAACCCACGCAGACACAAGGAGAACACACCACACTCCTCACAGACAGTCACCCGGAGGAAAACAACGCAGACACAGGGAGAACACACTACACTCCTCACAGACAGTCATCCGGAGGAAACCCACACAGACACAGGGAGAACACACCACATTCCTCACAGACAGTCACCCGGAGGAAACCCACGCAGACACAGGGAGAACACACCACACTCCTCACAGACAGTCACCCGGAGGAAACCCATGCAGACACAAGGAGAACACACCACACTCCTCACAGACAGTCACCCGGAGGAAACCCACGCAGACACAGGGAGAACACACCACACTCCTCACAGACAGTCACCCGGAGGAAACCCATGCAGACACAAGGAGAACACACCACTCTCCTCACAGACAGTCACCCGGAGGAAACCCACGCAGACACAGGGAGAACACACCACATTCCTCACAGACAGTCACCCGGAGGAAACCCACGCAGACACAGGGAGAACACACCACACTCCTCACAGACAGTCACCCGGAGGAAACCCATGCAGACACAAGGAGAACACACCACACTCCTCACAGACAGTCACCCGGAGGAAACCCACGCAGACACAGGGAGAACACACCACACTCCTCACAGACAGTCACCCGGAGGAAACCCATGCAGACACAAGGAGAACACACCACACTCCTCACAGACAGTCACCCGGAGGAAACCCACGCAGACACAGGGAGAACACACCACACTCCTCACAGACAGTCGCCCGGAGGAAACCCACACAGACACAGAGAGAACACACCACATTCCTCACAGACAGTCGCCCGGAGGAAACCCACACAGACACAGAGAGAACACACCACACTCCTCACAGACAGTCACTTGGAGGAATCCCACGCAGACACAGGGAGAGCACACCACACTCCTCACAGACAGTCACCCGGAGGAAACCCACGCAGACACAGGGAGAACACACCACACTCCTCACAGACAGTCACCCGGAGGAAACCCACGCAGACACAAGGAGAACACAACACACTCCTCACAGACAGCCACCCGGAGGAAACCCATGCAGACACAGGGAGAACACACCACACTCCTCACAGACAGTCACCCGGAGGAAACCCACGCAGACACAAGGAGAACACACCACACTCCTCACAGACAGTCACCCGGAGGAAACCCACGCAGACACAGGGAGAACACACCACACTCCTCACAGACAGTCACCCGGAGGAAACCCACGCAGACACAAGGAGAACACACCACACTCCTCACAGACAGTCACCCGGAGGAAACCCACGCAGACACAGGGAGAACACACTACACTCCTCACAGACAGTCATCCGGAGGAAACCCACACAGACACAGGGAGAGCACACCACATTCCTCACAGACGGCCACCCGGAGGAAACCCATGCAGACACAGGGAGAACACACCACACTCCTCACAGACAGTCACCCGGAGGAAACCCACGCATACACAGGGAGAACACACTACACTCCTCACAGACAGTCACCCGGAGGAAACCCACGCAGACACAAGGAGAACACACCACACTCCTCACAGACAGTCACCCGGAGGAAAACAACGCAGACACAGGGAGAACACACTACACTCCTCACAGACAGTCATCCGGAGGAAACCCACACAGACACAGGGAGAACACACCACATTCCTCACAGACAGTCACCCGGAGGAAACCCACGCAGACACAGGGAGAACACACCACACTCCTCACAGACAGTCACCCGGAGGAAACCCATGCAGACACAAGGAGAACACACCACACTCCTCACAGACAGTCACCCGGAGGAAACCCACGCAGACACAGGGAGAACACACCACACTCCTCACAGACAGTCACCCGGAGGAAACCCATGCAGACACAAGGAGAACACACCACTCTCCTCACAGACAGTCACCCGGAGGAAACCCACGCAGACACAGGGAGAACACACCACATTCCTCACAGACAGTCACCCGGAGGAAACCCACGCAGACACAGGGAGAACACACCACACTCCTCACAGACAGTCACCCGGAGGAAACCCATGCAGACACAAGGAGAACACACCACACTCCTCACAGACAGTCACCCGGAGGAAACCCACGCAGACACAGGGAGAACACACCACACTCCTCACAGACAGTCACCCGGAGGAAACCCATGCAGACACAAGGAGAACACACCACACTCCTCACAGACAGTCACCCGGAGGAAACCCACGCAGACACAGGGAGAACACACCACACTCCTCACAGACAGTCACCCGGAGGAAACCCATGCAGACACAAGGAGAACACACCACTCTCCTCACAGACAGTCACCCGGAGGAAACCCACGCAGACACAGGGAGAACACACCACATTCCTCACAGACAGTCACCCGGAGGAAACCCACGCAGACACAGGGAGAACACACCACACTCCTCACAGACAGTCACCCGGAGGAAACCCATGCAGACACAAGGAGAACACACCACACTCCTCACAGACAGTCACCCGGAGGAAACCCACGCAGACACAGGGAGAACACACCACACTCCTCACAGACAGTCACCCGGAGGAAACCCATGCAGACACAAGGAGAACACACCACACTCCTCACAGACAGTCACCCGGAGGAAACCCACGCAGACACAGGGAGAACACACCACACTCCTCACAGACAGTCACCCGGAGGAAACCCACGCAGACACAGGGAGAACACACTACACTCCTCACAGACAGTCACCCGGAGGAAACCCACGCAGACACAAGGAGAACACACCACACTCCTCACAGACAGTCACCCGGAGGAAAACAACGCAGACACAGGGAGAACACACTACACTCCTCACAGACAGTCATCCGGAGGAAACCCACACAGACACAGGGAGAACACACCACATTCCTCACAGACAGTCACCCGGAGGAAACCCACGCAGACACAGGGAGAACACACCACACTCCTCACAGACAGTCACCCGGAGGAAACCCATGCAGACACAAGGAGAACACACCACACTCCTCACAGACAGTCACCCGGAGGAAACCCACGCAGACACAGGGAGAACACACCACACTCCTCACAGACAGTCACCCGGAGGAAACCCATGCAGACACAAGGAGAACACACCACTCTCCTCACAGACAGTCACCCGGAGGAAACCCACGCAGACACAGGGAGAACACACCACATTCCTCACAGACAGTCACCCGGAGGAAACCCACGCAGACACAGGGAGAACACACCACACTCCTCACAGACAGTCACCCGGAGGAAACCCATGCAGACACAAGGAGAACACACCACACTCCTCACAGACAGTCACCCGGAGGAAACCCACGCAGACACAGGGAGAACACACCACACTCCTCACAGACAGTCACCCGGAGGAAACCCATGCAGACACAAGGAGAACACACCACACTCCTCACAGACAGTCACCCGGAGGAAACCCACGCAGACACAGGGAGAACACACCACACTCCTCACAGACAGTCACCCGGAGGAAACCCATGCAGACACAAGGAGAACACACCACTCTCCTCACAGACAGTCACCCGGAGGAAACCCACGCAGACACAGGGAGAACACACCACATTCCTCACAGACAGTCACCCGGAGGAAACCCACGCAGACACAGGGAGAACACACCACACTCCTCACAGACAGTCACCCGGAGGAAACCCATGCAGACACAAGGAGAACACACCACACTCCTCACAGACAGTCACCCGGAGGAAACCCACGCAGACACAGGGAGAACACACCACACTCCTCACAGACAGTCACCCGGAGGAAACCCATGCAGACACAAGGAGAACACACCACACTCCTCACAGACAGTCACCCGGAGCTGGACTCGAACCCACAACTTCGAGGTCCCTGGAGCTATGTGACTGCGACACAACCTGCTGGTACAGTGTCATGTGCTTAAGTAAAGCACTTTAAATTGCTCTTGTATGAAAGGTACTCTATAAATAAACTTGCCCTGCCTTGTATTTTTGACACTATTAGGATTTAGATGATAGAAATGATTGATATTTCTGTGACACAAATTTGTTGAATTTGGAATCGCGTTACATTTAAAAACTTGTGATTTCTGCTATGAACAACATCCCACATTAAAAGTGTGAGCTTTAACTGACTCTGAAGACTACAACCATGAGGTCTCTGTAGTGTTTTTATGACAGGCAGTACGCAGGAACGAAGCCCATCTTGTTTGTGGAGCTGAAGCCGACTGTCCTCGCTCCGGTGCTTAGTGTTTTCTCTAAATCTCTGTTCTCTATAAGAACTGATGTCCTTGCTCTGTAATGATGCATTTGATGTTGGAGGACAAACTGCAAAATAACAAACTTGCTGAAGACACAGAGTTGTGATCACAACACAGAGCTCCAGCTCCAATTCCAGCAGAATCCCACAGTCATCCCAAAGCTGCATTTAGTGGACGAAGGCTTGGGAGAAAGAAGGCTACAAGTAAACATCTGCTGGATGAAATATATTGTAGTAATAAATCCAGTCTAGATTTTATTTCTGCTATGGTCAGGAGTTATGGAAACCCAAGCTTTCTGCTGAAGCGAAGGGCATTAATGGGAAGTTTGTCACACTCTTGGCCTCTTCTGGGAAGGCTTTTCCATTAGATCTTGCCTCACTGCTGTGTTGATGCGATGGCATTTATCCAGAAAACAATGGTAAGATCAAGGACTCTGGATCCCAAACACCACTCTGACTTATCTGAAGTGTGTTTGACCGAGTTTCACCAACTCAGGAGAATACCCCTAAGGCAACACTTGGCATTGAGCACGGTGACCTTAGGCTCATGTGCAGCTCCTCCACACAACTCTACACAGTGTGTGTCCACGATTGGTTCATTGGCTGCACATTGAGCATTATGTTAACAACACAGCATTTGAATAAAAGACACAGCTCCAGCAGCGGCCGACACATGTCTCACCGTTTATATCAATGAAGATCTCAAACCCACAGAAGTGGAGGATCAGTCGAGAGCTCGCCCGTCTCAGGCAGAAACAGACTGGACGCAGAGCCGGTGTCCTACATTGCATCACCCACGGTGAGTCATGGACAAGTGCCAGGAATGTGTGTGAATATAAAAGCAACTGCATCGGAACCGTAAACAAACCACGTCACGAGACTCTGGACGGAGACGACCGTACACTGTGAGCTCGGGAATGCGCCAGACGTACAGTGAGATTTCAATAATTAAAGCATTCACGTTTTAATATTAATGTTCAGAAGCATAGACACGACATGAACCGAGAACAGCCGTGAGAATCAAAGACGTCTGTTCTTTTGATTCATCGTTACATAGTAGTTACACGGTAGTTACTATATAATAAGCATCAACATTAATAACTGAAGAGTGGGGCTCTGGTAAGGGTTTATTGACATAACTACATTGTTAATATGACTCTAAGAAGACTGTATATTTGATTTCAGTCGATTGCAGCTCATTATTGCGCTGTAGACTCAGTATGTTTTTATTATTGATAATTGGATAAATGTAATAATAGCTTAATTACTGCGATAATTGCAATATTGATGTCATTTCGTTATTAAACTGATTACTAATGTAATTCCTGATGCCAATGCATTCTCATAAATAGAGACTTAATTACGTGATTAATGATTGCACTATGATTGCACGAGCAGTTATTTCGTTGATGACATCACTGCCTAAGTGAGCGACAGAATGATATTGAGGTGGCTGCTTAACTGACAACTTTGCGTTATTAATTTTAATGTCAGCACTGAGTTATAGCTGTAACTATGATCCCCGCTGATCACGTGGTGTTGTTATTAATGACTGCACTGATGGTACTGAGGCTGTGATTGCGTTATTGATATTATTATGAATACAGCCGCATTATATTCACGTCTTTGATCCCAGGTTGTCAGCATTGACCTGTGTTCCAGGCTCTGATTGGAGTTGCAGGCTTGAGTTTGTTGGCACGCTTTATAAATATTTGCATTATTAATGGTATTATTGACCGAGGTGTTGCAGTTGGCTGCTGTGATTACTGATGTATGACTGGCACAACTGCGTTACGGACATGAGAGAGGCGCGTGCTTACTTTTCCTGCGCTGTGTTCTCCTGGATGCACCCCAGCGCGTTATTAGCGCTGCCGCCTCCTCCTCCTCCGCCGCCGCTGCTGCTGCTGTGGTGATGAAGGTGGTGGTGGTGGTTGTTGTTGTGGAGCTGCTGCTGCAGGGAGCAGGTAAGCAGATGCCGCTCGTGCTGCTCCCGGAGGCGGCTGTTCTCCTCGCGCAGATCCGCGATCTGATGCTGGAGCTCCTCGATGCGGAGCCTCTGCTTGCTCAGCAGCTGCTGCTGCGTCTCTATGATCCGGTTGAGCTCGCTCAGGTACTCCGCGGCTCGGCCCGGGCTCTCCATCGCCTCCACGACGCTCTCTCACACCCTCAGCCCCACGTTCCCTTGCCGCGCGCTCCCGTCCGCGGCCATGCTCCTCACGCGGTTGCCGAAGCGCGAGGGCTGAAGTTTTCTTCTCCTCGCACTGACTGACCGCAACACCGCCACGCGCTGGTGTTTTTTTTTTTTTTTTTTCGTTTCCCACCAGTTTTCGGACGAGACCACGCCCACTGAGGTGGGTTTGGAGGGATTGACCACGCCCCTCGGTGCTAGAAGTGCTTTTAGTGGGCTGCAAATGTTTGAGCACCTTCTCTAGTCACAGATCACGCTCATGTGATATCGATACACCGACCGGCCAGCACATTAAAGCCACCTCCTTGGTTCACTCAGGCATCTGCAGTCGCAAAACAGACCACGCCCACCCAGGTATGATTGTGACGTCAAAGCCCGTGTGCTCGAAATGTACAATCGCTCGTTCTCAGTGTTTTTATAGATGAATGGTTAGCCGCCCTCCAATCCTAGTGGAAGGGGAGGAACAACCAGAGCCAATCACAGGTTGGGGGCGTGGTTTGCGTGTAAACGGGTGTGAAAAGAAAAACGCCCGCAGCGCCCACACTAGACTTTCAGGATTGAGACGCTGTGGTAGGAACTGAAGCTGTAAGATCGGTCTTTAAAGGGATTATTATTATTCTGTGGAACAGTGGAACTGCGTTCTTGGAGTCCATCCAACACCTTGATTCCATGGATGGCAACTGGAGCTCTGTCACTCCAGAGTGTGCTTGTCCACTAAGACATGGGCATTTAAACATCTGTTAGCCTTAAGGTTCCCTTAAAGTAGTGCGTGTCCCTCATTAAAGAGCTGTCTGCTAACTTCTGGACACTCTGCCTGAGGCCAGAGAACTGTCCTCTCTTGAGTTCACCGCCCTACAGACTGACCGCTGAGAGGCCTGGAGCTCTGCGCTGTGGTTTTCCAGCTGATTACAGTGCATCACACATACCAGAACATCTCAGTGTTCACAGCGAGTCCTGAGTGCTGGTGCTTGGTGGTGAGCAGCTTCGCCTCTCAGCGCTGGGATCTTGGGTTCAAGTCCCATCTGGGTGGAGTTTCCATGTTCTCCCTGTGTCTGCGTGGGTTTCCTCCCACACTCCTCAATCATGGAGGTTAGGTGAACTGACTTCTCTAATCACTGTCCTAGTGTGTGAGTGAATGATTGGCGCTCTGTCCTGGGTGAAACCCTAGTGCCCGATGCAGTCCTCCAGGTGGACGGTCGTTCCTGGTTGAGAGTGTGTGTGTGTGTGTGTGTGGTGTGTGTGTATTTATCCCTACCTCAGAATTTGTGGCCATTCCCACGTCTTCCGATCCAAGTTAATACCACTTTCTGCGATGCTGAGGTCTAGACTTTGGGGTGGACCGTGTACAGCTGGGAGTGCACCAACAGCTTCAGGTTTCCATTTCCTTGTTTCAGTAAGGGCTTCTCAATAGTGGCACGTCCTTTCAGACCCTGAGCGTTAAGATATCTTCTCACAAGACGGACACAAACACCCGTGGATTCTCCAGATCTGCTGTATGGTAGTGGCAATGTTGCTGCCACTAAGCTCCAGGGTCTCGGGGTCCTGGGTTCGATCCCCGTCTTTGAGGATTGTTGCGTGTTCTCTCAGTGTCTGTGTGGGTTTCCTCCCACAGTCCAAACACATTCAGTGTCTGTTCGGTGAAAGGAACTGTACCACAGAGAGTAGGCGAGCGAGTAAGGGTCAGCGCAGTGTCGACATGGTCAGGTGTTAATGGGGCTCTCTCCTCTGAAGCGTCCCCTGAGACGGCCAGCGTCCAACAGCCCCCAGAGTGCTGTGCCAAACCAGGTCAGCAACATTTATAGAGCTGAACAACTCCTGGAACGTAGCACTTTTCAGCGGCACTGTTTTTGTAGGAGACAACGAAACACGACAGAAGCGCCTCATACAGCTCTGACAGAATGATAAACATCACACAAAACAGAGGCAAGGACGGTTCTGATAAAGAAATCAATAGTGCACTTAGGGAAGCTGGCACTAGATGATGGAGTTGTTAGTTCTCATGATAAAGCACGCTGCACAACCTCCCCCCAGATGCATTTGTGCTTATGAATATTTGACATTTTTCCCATTTTAAATAATTTGAAATGAAATTAATTAATTGATTCATTTAATGAATGAATTAAATTCCACTGGTGAGCACCATACGTTATTGTTTATATCTGGTGCTTTCCAGCTGTTCTTTTTTCAGGAACAAAAGAAGGATTGGTTTCACCAGCCTCCTCCCAAGTTACATAGTACAGTTTCTACAGTGCTGAGCCCAGAGTAACCACAACAGAGGCTCCATTCTCCATGATACAGTTTAGTGGAGCTTCACAATAACATTGAAGCTGTAATCTTAAGGGAAAATAATTCCTTTAAAACAACTAACGATTATTGATGAATACAGTGAAATGCAGATTGAGATACATACATCATTTATTCATTACCTGTAACCCTTATCCAGTTCAGGGTCGCGGTGGGTCCAGAGCCTACCTGGAATCATTGGGCGCAAGGCAGGAATACACACTGGAGGGGGCGCCAGTCCTTCACAGGGCAACACACACACCTATAGACACTTTTTAGTCGCTAATCCACCTACCAACGTGTGTTTTTGGAGCATGGGAGGAAACCGGAGCACCCGGAGGAAACCCACGCAGACACAGGGAGAACACACCACACTCCTCACAGACAGTCACCCGGAGGAAACCCACGCAGACACAGAGAGAACACACCACACTCCTCACAGACAGTCACCCGGAGGAAACCCACGCAGACACAGAGAGAACACACCACACTCCGCACAGACAGTCACCCGGAGGAAACCCACGCAGACACAGGGAGAACACACCACACTCCTCACAGACAGTCACCCGGAGGAAACCCACGCAGACACAGGGAGAACACACCACACTCCACACAGACAGTCACCCGGAGGAAACCCACGCAGACACAGGGAGAACACACCACACTCCACACAGACAGTCACTGGAGGAAACCCACGCAGACACAGGGAGAACACACCACACTCCTCACAGACAGTCAACCGGAGCAGGACTCGAACCCACAACCTCCAGGCTCCAGGTGAAGCTGTGTGACTGCGACACCTACCTGCTGCACCACAATTATTTATTTAGTTAAAAATATGCATAGGCGTTCACACCCAGTTTGGAAAAAGGAAAAGCGAGAGGCTTCAAATCCAAGGAATCCAAGGAACACCATTCCAGCTGTGAAGCGTGAGGGTGGTAGCATCATTCCTTGAGTTTATTTTACTGAAGACAACGAACTGATGCACTTCCTAAAGAAAATGGCAGTGTGAAGAATGAAGAATATTTAGAAATGACACAGATCCTCAGGGTCAACCTCTAAACATCACATCTGTAGACTTTCACTTAGTCACAAATAATCTAAACAGTACGAGACAGAAATAGAAATGACATTAAAATGCATGACACCATCTGGAACAGTGAATTTTGAGTTTTTAAGTTTAAAATGCACAAAAGAATATGTCCCCCCCCCCATTTTTCTGTGGATAATTCCAGAAGTCCACACCCTCCAGGTCAACAAAGGGACGCCTTGTGAAATAAATCAGAGAATGAAAGCTCTGACAGACTCCACTTCACGCTGCTAGAAAATAGGTCTTTTTCATGACATTCATGCTGAATGAGTAAAGCCCATTTTACAGTCTCTCTCCACGGCACAGAAGAATGAAAACTGTCAGCGGCTTCACCTCGACCCCGACATCAAGCCGTCCCTCAGAGAAATGGAGTCACGAAGGACATGTCGCCCCCTACAGCTCATTTCAAAATCATATCAAATAAATGGATGCTATGGAAAAAACCCAGGTCATCTCTCGGTTCAAATTTCAGGGCAAAGCCTGAAGGATATTGGACTGTCCGGCTTCAGCAAACCTTTATCAAAAACCCTGAAAATCAATTATTCAGAGAGAAAAGTGCTGTTTGGATAATAGTGCTCTACAATGTAAAGACGACTAGAAGAATTTTTAAAAAGGTGCTTCAAATGTAAAAACCCTTTTTGCAACTGAAGTAATATCTACATTACATTCGTATTTATTTTTAAGCAACTAATAATGACATCTTTCATAAGACTGAAGCCACAAAGGGGAAAAAAGGGGTCTTCACTCCATCAGAAACAAGTCTTTTCTCCTTGGAGAAACTCAAGTCACTCTGGAGTATCACACACATTCAGCACACAGCGGGAGCCGAGTTCTTGTGGTGGGAAATGCTCCGCGAGCTTTAGGCACGGAGCAGCACCTGTGGAGTGTGAGCAGGAGATACAGCAAAACCTCCGGGACGTTAGCGGCTCTGATTACACATGTGCTCAACTGTACTTTATCAAGTGTCTTTACTGGGGAGTTGGGAAGATAAAGTCAGTGTAAAATCTGGGACAAATGTTGCGGGTGTTTGTGTTCACACACACACACACACACACACACACACACACACACACACACACACACACATAAAATCAGAAATGTTCCTGGGTTACTGTTCATGTGTGAAAGGGGCCCTTGACTCCACAATCCCAATCTTATTTGGCTCTAGAGCAGGTCAGGCATTTAGTGCAAAGTCAGCCATGGTGATTTATCCCATCAAAAATATATTTATTACATTTAAAGATTAGCTGACCAAGCAAAATAAAATCCTGCACCGTCAGAGTCAGGACTGAAGGCAGAAAAACTCAACTGCAGTATTTTTAAAAATGACATTTATTCAGCAAAGACAAGGCAAACAAATGTTACAAAAACAAATGCCGTATTATATATTTATAAACTTCAGGGAAGGCAGGTTGTAATCTGATATGTACACTCCAACATCAAACTCTTCCAAGAGAAAAGCAAAATCCCTTAAAACATAAACTTCCATAAAACTCACACTGGAAAAATGGGAGTGACACACAGGTTCGAGACATCATTAAGAACAGAAAATGAAACAAATGCCAAAATACGATTCCTCATTTTAAACGCCGCTGCAGTCTTACGGGCCACAAAATCACTTCATGGCTCCTGATCCCTGCTCTCTGAGGTATACAGGGGTACATAAACAAAAATAAACTCTCAATTCACACTTACAAAGAACCAATAATGTCCAGGTTTACCTTCAGAGCTTCTATAATAATGAATTCAGTCTGTAGCATCAGCTTTAAGCTTATGATAATCACAATAATCAACAGAAAAAGATTTTCGCAGTTTGCTTATTAACTTCTTAAATTATGTTCACATCAGTCGCGGTGAAGAGCTGCACAAGATTCACTCAGAAAACAGACCGTAAGGCATTTCTGATCTTCAACATACAACAGTAGAAAATATCACAGATTCAACAGACTGGCCAACATTTATCTGCATTTTCACAACCTTCGCAGTTAGGACGGATTCAGTGGTGAAACTATTCACAAAATACACACCGTGCGACCAAACGCTTGTAGACAGCTGCGTATCTTCTCTAACGGACGGTATCAACGGGGAGTCTAACTTTCTAGAAAGGGTTAACACTAGATTCTGGAACATTGTGGTGGAGATTTGATTGTATTCAGCCACAAAAACAATAGTGAGGTCAGCTGCAGCTCATTCTAAAGAGACGGGATAGAGCTCCCTCACTCTAGAGAAGATCGTTCCACTAACTCCAGGGGGGGATGGGATATTGAACTCATCAAAACAGGTGTCTACGAATGTCTGGGTACAGAGTGTGATGAGCTACTGTAGGTCAGATTAGCAGTGGTTACGCTGGCAAGCACCTGTGCTTCATCATAAGGTTTATCCTGAGTTTTAAATCATTCACATGTACAATCCACTATAATATAATGAGACAGAAGTATAAAACACGCAAAGCAATGCTATTATAAATAATCACTTAGTTTTACAAAGCAAAAAAAGGGTTAAACCTTTACTAAACAGGGGGTTGTCATAAAGGCTACATACAGCTGCTTAAGTCTTTCATTACAACTGACATAAACCTACATAACATCTTATTCCAACAAGAATATAAATGAACTAAAGTAGATGTAAATATCACTAACATTTGTAGGTTGTAGGTTGATGTCAGCGGTCAAAAATGTCTTCTGCAGGTGTCCTGTAGCCTTATAAACAGCGACCTGCACTAAAGTGGTAATGAAAACCGCAATCATTGGTAATACAACGCATTTGTTCAGAAACACAACACACATTTTTGCATAAGCATTGACATAGTTCAGATTTGCAGTGCAACTACAACACACTGGAGTTGTAATTCGGGAAGTTATTACCGTGTCCACACAAACAAATACCTTCCACATCCTCACACAGAAGGCACTTCTGAAAGACGGATTGTCTGTTTTCGGTCGGATTTTCACCGCGAGTTGTAGTCTGGAGAATACAGGCGCAGTGTGGGGCTGCCCTTCATGTCCGAGGCCATCGTGTGGTTAAAGTGGCTCGAAGCCGGAGAGGCTAAAGTCAGAAGTGGATCAGAAAACAGCCGTAAAGTTATAAACGATGAGCAGCAGCAAAAAACATGCATCTCAACAGTGGCAACTTTACAAGAGAAGGCTTTTAATGCAAAGTTAATACAAAGAGATTTAATTTCAAGTCAGGTGTGTTTCAATTTGTCTGTATTTTTCATGAGGAGTTGGTGTGTTCTCCCTGTGTCTGCGTGGGTTTCCTCCGGGTGACTGACTGTGAGGAGTGTGGTGTGTTCTCCCTGTGTCCGCGTGGGTTTCCTCCGGGTGACTGTCTGTGAGGAGTGTGGTGTGTTCTCCCTGTGTCCGCGTGGGTTTCCTCCGGGTGACTGTGAGGAGTGTGGTGTGTTCTCCCCGTGTCTGCATGGGTTTCCTCCGGGTGACTGACTGTGAGGAGTGTGGTGTGTTCTCTCTGTGTCTGCGTGGGTTTCCTCCGGGTGACTGACTGTGAGGAGTGTGGTGTGTTCTCTCTGTGTCTGCGTGGGTTTCCTCCGGGTGACTGTCTGTGAGGAGTGTGGTGTGTTCTCCCTGTGTCCGCATGGGTTTCCTCCGGGTGCTCCGGTTTCCTCCCACAGTCCAAAAACACACGTTGCAGGTGGATTGGCGACTCAAAAGTGTCCGTAGGTGTGAGTGTGTGAGTGAGTGTGTTGCCCTGTGAAGGACTGGCGCCCCCTCCAGGGTGTATTCCCGCCTTGCGCCCAATGATTCCAGGTAGGCTCTGGACCCACCGCGACCCTGAACTGGATAAGGGTTACAGATAATGAATGAATGAATGTATTTTTCATACAATGTTAATATTAAGGGCAGATGTGTTCAGATTTGGCACTGGTTTGCTTTTCCCAAACTAGGGATAGGCGTGTTTGGTTCACAAATGGCGTCTTTAATGTATTTATACTTTTGAACAATTCACTAGTAGGACCACTGATTTTTTTACAAAGGATTATTAAAAACATTACTATGGTTTAATTGTTCTTAATTGTACTGGAATATTCTCCACATTAGATCTCACCAATTCAGTTTACAGGGGGGAAAAATAAGGCCAACATTTATTTAAGCTGCTTTGTGAAATTCAGGGTCATAGCGACAAAAATAGCCAACCCCTGCGGTATTCTATTTTCTTGGCAAGAAAAACAAATGGCCTTAAATATTTCTGCAAGGAAGGACTGAATTCACTAGGAACTAATATATAAAACCAAAGCCAAACAAAACGTAAACACATCTCGGGCTGTACCTGGTGAAGACGGAGACTTCTGGATAAAGGCGGGGTGAAGTGCCTGCTCTCTCGGTGAGAAAAGTGCATGACAGACTGAAATGAAAAGAAAAGAATAAGCACTATTTCGGCTTGGCGTTAAACCAAGAGTGATACAGTGATTTTTAGAACAGATAAAGAATGATTAGTTGGGAAAAATAAAAAAAATCTTATTCTCAGTCACACTGTTTATTAACCAGGCAAAATACACATTAATCATCGTCATAATTTTATAAAATTAACTGTAAACGTAACCATATTTGGCCAATGGCCATTTAGTAAGTTTTGAGGACGTATTTTGGGAAATTTCACTTAGCATCTTAGCAACTCCAGCTTCTAAACTACAGACGTAGCATTTCCACAACAAACATTTCATCTAATTATTAAATAAAAATCACATTTATTACTGCCAATTCTAATTCTAACACAATATCTATTTCATTAATGTCAGGCTACAGACAATTCTCTGAAAAACACTAATAAAGGACCATTTTTAAATGACTATATTTAAGAAAACTACAGTTGTGTGTGGTTAAACGTGTATACCCAATATTATATATTTATACTGAATTCCAAGTGCAGCACTTACAACTTTACTCTTTACGCTGCTTCCCTACAAAAGGAATATAATTAGGGCACTTACCAATAACGATAACAGCTGTACCAGCCAGAAGAGCAAAGAGAGTGAAGAACATCACCTGGTAGGAGTCTACAAACTGCTGGAGAATCCCAGCTCCCTCACTTCCAACAGCACTGACTGTAGAGCAGAGCAGAGGACCGTTCACATTAGTTTATGACCAGATTTCATCACGGAACCTCTGGTCAGTAGCATCACAAACCCCTCTGTGAGGTTCAATTTAAAATCTAACCTCTGTGTCATTGGTAGAGAATACGTTGCTACTGTTTATCTTCCATTTCCCTAAACATGTTCAGCTGTGAGAAAGAAAGAAACCCGTCAAACCTTTCATCGGCGTGCTCATATCTGCCACGTTTAAGACCGTGATGGGAATGTGCAGCACTTGGCCAGTGGAGGCGCTGGTCACTGACACCGAGGCTGAAGATGCTCCCTGAGGGTTGACCAGGCTCACTGTGTATCTGACGTAGCTCGGATAATTTCTGGAGACTTCCTTTTCCTGAACCACGATGGAGGGGGAGCTAGACCTCACCTAAACATAACAGAGAAAGAGTCAAAGGTGGCATACACTCTATCACCTACAAGAGCAAATGTCAGAGGAGATAGAGGAGTTACCTCCAGGTGCTGGAGAGCTGCTAACGCCCCGTACACAGTGAGGTCAGCAGAGCTGTGCTGGCTGCTGAGGATGATGTCCATCTGGTCGGCGTAGAAGCCTGGGTTCACGGGCAGCTGAGCGGTCACCTGCTCTCCAGAGAAATGACTGCCTTCCACAGTGGCTCGGACCACCACATTCGTCATGGACATGCTCAGAACTTTAATCTGCTGCTCCGTCATCGGCCCAAGGGTCAGCACACAGCTGTAGAAGCCTGGAGCACAAGGGAGGGATATTTGAGATGTTTTAGAGACGTTAGTTATGTTACAGAGTCACTTACAGTGGTCTGCGAATCTCAATCAAGCAACGAAATGAGTGTGATCTTATTTAAAATTAAGTGGCCAACCCATTGCATATTAAATCGGCCCCTACTGCCTCTGAAGCTTCGGCTCACAACGCTTTCCCCAAAGATCATTCAGGAATTTAAAATGGGCTGCAGTCGACTGGTTAAGCCCCTGTGCGATTTGCCACTTTGATAAGCAAATGCAGCACAAAAGCACTCCCCAACACAATTAGCTCTTCTGCAATCAGGCGGCTAATCCGCGGAGGGCTTTGTTCGACTCTGCTACTTCATATGACGCCTGAAATTCATGAGCATTTATTTTCAAACAAATGCCACTCCCATTAAAGAACACATTCTATGTAGAGTTGCCAATTTACTAGGTACACATACCTTCACCCTACACTCATTGGACACTAGGTTACAACACCTAGCACACAAGTGCCGCACTTATCTGTATCTGCCTGACTACAGCTCCCCTTACCCTGTTTAACACTGGTAAAAGTTTCACTGCTGACCAGATGTATTGTGGGTAGTAGTCTAGGGGCTGCTGCAGTTGTAAACACATTAAGCTGCAAATTCATTCATTCATTCACTCATTATCTGTAACCCTTATCCAGTTCAGGGTCGCGGTGGGTCCAGAGCCTACCTGGAATCATTGGGCGCAAGGTGGGAATACACCCTGGAGGGGGCGCCAGTCCTTCACAGGGCAACACACACACACACACACATTTACTCACTCACACCTACGGACACTTTTGAGTCACCAATCCACCTGCAACGTGTGTTTTTGGACTGTCGGAGGAAACCGGAGCACCCGGAGGAAACCCACGTGGACACGGGGAGAACACACCACACTCCTCACAGTCACCCGAAGGAAACCCACGCAGACACAGAGAGAACACGCCACACTCCTCACAGACAGTCACCCGGAGGAAACCCACGCAGACACAGAGAGAACACGCCACACTCCTCACAGACAGTCACCCGGAGGAAACCCACGCAGACACAGAGAGAACACACCACACTCCTCAAAGACAGTCACCCGGAGGAAACCCACACAGACACAGAGAGAACACACCACACTCCTCACAGACAGTCACCCGGAGGAAACCCACGCAGACACAGAGAGAACACACCACACTCCTCACAGACAGTCACCCGGAGGAAACCCACGCAGACACAGAGAGAACACACCACACTCCTCAAAGACAGTCACCCGGAGGAAACCCACACAGACACAGAGAGAACACACCACACTCCTCACAGACAGTCACCCGGAGGAAACCCACGCAGACACAGAGAGAACACACCACACTCCTCACAGACAGTCACCCGGAGCAGGATTCGAACCCATAACCTCCAGGTCCCTGGAGCTGTGTGTCTGCGACACCTACCTCTGCTGCCCCACCGTGCCGCCCGCTAAGAATGTGCAAATTGCCAATCAAAAAATATTCAGCCACGACCAGCTCTGTGCTTAAAAACTGAACACTGAAAAGTCAAGATCACTACGAGGATAATAACTGCTTTAAATAAATAATGTGTGTTAAATACATCAATCCAGTGTGTGTGTGTGGATTGAGTGCTGCATGGAATGGCATCTGAGCATCTGTTGATTCTAAAGCAAGCATCCTTGTGTTTCTAAAAAGGCACTATGTTAAGTGCAACAATAAATAATATTATTAGCATTAATAACAAATTATTTGTATAGCATCTTTAAAATATATGGAAACTTGGATTATTTCAAACAGGAATGAATTGTATAAAATGTTATAGAACATTTGCTGAAACAGACTCGCTGTGTAATAAGTGTACACCGTGTTTATCGACCGAAGATGAACCTCGTTAAACAGCCGATGAATGTAAATGTAAAGCAGAAAACCTCGTCCTAAGATATTCATGTCCAAATGGTGTGTCACGGACCCGTTGAGGTGTCGAAAGCGGTCTGTATCTGGTACACGTCCTGAGCGGAGAAGTGGACGGCGTCGCTGGTGAACTGGAGGTTGCAGTTGACGGAGGTTTCTGGGCGCAGTGAGCTGATGCTCTCCATTTGTGCAGAAGAGCAGGTTCCTACACAAAACAAGGAAGTAAAAACACTCACTAAACCTGAGCCTAGTTCAAAACTCAGGTCATTTATTTAAAGCTAAGGATCAGAGGAGGATCTCCACCAACAACTGGAACATGTTGAAGGTTGGGATTGGTTTTTAAAAAGTTAATTAAGCACAAAAAAAGTGAGACTGTCTTTGAAAAATAACCAAAAATCCTGCAAAGAAATCCAACAACGGCCCTAAAATCAAAAGCAATTTCACAAAAGAGTCTCATACCAATGAGGTTACTTCCTCGTTCTCTGGTGGTCAGCAGCACTCTGGTCTCTTTATCAGTTCTCGTTGCTCCTGAGGGAACCATGACTGCTGTCCTGGACACGCTGTTCACAACAACCTGCAAAACACATGGTTTATATTTATATCCAGGTCCTGCAAAGAAAACATGGCGTTTAGAGACTTAATACTTATAGAGATTAATAAATATACGAACTCAACTGTACTGAAATGCAGAGTTACAAGAAAGGCACAAGTACCATTCATTCATTCATTCATTCATTCATTATCTGTAAGCGTTTATCCAATTCAGGGTCGCGGTGGGGAATCATTGGGCGCAAGGCGGCAATACACCCTGGAGGGGGCGCCACTTACTCACACCTATGGACACTTTTGAGTCACCAATCCACCTGCAACGTGTTTTTTTTGGTTTTTTTTTGGACCGTGGGAGGAAACCCACGCAGACACAGGGAGAACACACCACACTCCTCACAGACAGTCACCCGGAGGAAACCCACACAGACACAGGGAGAACACACCACACTCCTCACAGACAGTCACCCGGAGGAAACCCACGCAGACACAGGGAGAACACACCACACTCCTCACAGACAGTCACCCGGAGGACACCCACGCAGACACAGGGAGAACACACCACACTCCTCACAGACAGTCACCCGGTGCGGGAATCGAACCCACAACCTCCAGGCCCCTGGAGCTGTGTGACTGCGACACTGCCTGCTGCGCCACCGTGCTGCCCCGGCACAAGTACCGAACCGGTTTAAACAGGGCACTAGTAATAAAGCCAAGTGCAATGAATCGCAGGAACATTTCAGGTACAGCTAGTACAAACCTCAATGGAATTAGCAATACTGCGTGTCCAAATGAGGACTGTAATAGAACAGTATAAAAAAGCCCTTTCATCATAAACACTGTCCTGTCATCTGCCTGAGGACCACAGTGGGAGTTATTTGAACAGTGAGCCCATAGCCTTGATTAATAAAAATCATTATGAGTGCTCCTTTCCATTTCAAACTGCGAAGAGACAACGATGAACGAATGAAAGGTAGTCAATGTAATGTTTCTCTGGAAATGGTGAGTTCTGGGAAATGCAGAGATTACGATGCGATGATAAAATCTCTCCACATGGTGTACACCCTGGTGCTCTGCTTGAGCTGAACTGTTTCAGATTTACTTCCTCACACCACTGCTCAACATTACACCCAGCAGACATGTCTACAACAGCTTAGCTTCCAAATGCATTTACTGTATTTAAACAGGGCTACTGCAATTTCAGAAATTCAACGTTTTTTAAAAATATTGTACAACACCAACAAGAAAAAGGCCTTAACACTGATGAGACTTTTATTTTAAATAGAACTGCTCACTGTTCACTTTTAACACAGCTCTAATGACCCACTGACGTCGAACACTATTGTAAACTCAGTGCAACTCCGTTCTTCTTGTTGTTGTGTACATACTGCTCTTTATTTATTCATTGCTCCTTGTTTGTTGTTTTGCTCTGTGGTCAACCAGAGGGGGTTTCCCTTTTAAGAGTTGGCTCCTGTCAAGGTTTTTCCTGCCGTTCTCGTTGGCGGTGCTTACTCAGGACTGGGGCCTGCTGCTTTGTAACATCACCAGTTAAAGCACTTTATAAACAAAACTGAATTGAAACACTACTTAATGCATTTAAACCAACTTCCTGAAAATCAGGACTGCCTCCAGGACCAGAGAGTTCTAGACATTAGTTTGGTGAATTCCCCTGTGAAGTTACAGAACATAGTGAAATCTAAATATTACAAAGAGTAGAGAGACAAAGAAATAAATCCAAGCAAATCTCATTAGAATTGTTGTTATCTGTATGTCATTCACAAGGCAGGCCGTACCTCTCTGTAAGTGCGCAGCTGGCCTGGAATCTCGTAATAAACAGTCACTGTGCCCACGTCTCTGGCTACAGCTGCACCGGTTTTGGGATGGATCTCCAGAACGGCGCTGGACGAAGAGCTCCATGTGCCAGAGAGACCTGCAATGATATGATTTTAAATGTACAATGTGCAAAAGGAAAGGCTGTCCAAAATATTAATAACACTATTAAATATTAATAATTATATTGCTTAATAGTTATAAGATAGATATAATGTTGAAACGGCTACTTTGGTCCAGAAAGACCATAGAAAGGAGTGTAGCTTTGCATTCAGACGGAAGAAGCCCTCACCTTCGTGGCTGAGGAGTTGTGTGGAGAAGCAGATGACGTCTCCAGTGACGAGGCTCTGGGCGTCTGGAGGGTTAATGGCGTGATGAACAGGAAGAGCCACGTAATCGGCCAAACCTGCGTGCTCCGTGTCCCACACGGCCAACAGAGTCAAACCCACGTTCAACGTCCGGACAGTCAGCGTCCCGTTAACAGAGCCTTTACCCACCTGTACCAAGTCATCTCTGGGTGAGTGAGAGAGAGAGAGAGAGAGAGAGAGAGAGAGAGAGAGAGAGAGAGAGAGAGAGAGAGAGAAAGAAAGACACAGAGAGAGAGAGAGAGAGAGAGACAAACAGAGAGACACAAATCGAGAGAGAGAGAAAAAGACACAGAGAGCGACAGAAAGAAACACAGAGAGAGAGAGAGAGACAAACAAAAAGAGAGAGAGAATGAGAAAGAGAGAGAGAGAAAGAGAAAAAGACACAGAGAGCGACAGAGAGACAAACAAAGAGAGACAGAGACCGAGAGAGAGAGAGAGAGAGAGAGACAAACAAAAAGAGAGAGAGAATGAGAAAGAGAGAGAGAGAAAGAGAAAAAGACACAGAGAGCGACAGAGAGAAACAGAGAGAGAGAGAGACACAAAGAGAGACAGAGACAGAGAGAGAGAGAGAGAAAGAGAAAAAGAGAGAGAATGATGCACAGGACAGACAGATTTACACGACAAATACCAAACTGAGAAGCTGCATGCATTTACTGTTAAACATGATCAGGATATGGGCAGATATTGACTATATTTATTGTGTATTATCACTTCCAAATTGTGAATTTCCTCATAGTTGATCATAGATAATTAAAAATATTTCATTACAAAGCACAAAGGCAATCAGACAACAGATAAAAAGGCTTAGAAACTCTGAAAAGTATGAAATATTTCCATAAATTAATAATGCATAAATATTCAACTCCTTCATTTCAACTTATGGTTCCGAATGGAATTTATAAAATAAATATTATTGTTATTATTAGGTATATGCGCCCAATGATGAAATAAGTTTTATTAATTTAAAGGAAAAGACACGCTTTTTTAATAGCATCTATATAAAAATAAATATAAGAAAACCCAACCCCAATATTCACCAACCCCTTAACCACTTCTCAACAAAAAGCAGCTAAAATAATCAATTTCCCAAAGGAGCATGAAGTCCAGACCCATCAGAGCCTCTGTCCTATTAACAACCAGACACTACAAGCCATCACTCAGCCACCGAGGCCCTCCAGGGACTCATCACAGTCAACGTTCTGTCTCCCCCCTCCCTCACACAACCCTGCGGCCCTCTCATTCTTATTTGTGCAACCTGCTCCTCCAATAGTCTGCCAGGAGGCTTCAGAGAACAAAGTAATAGACTCAATTTAACGTAGGGTTGTTTTAGGGACTCCCCAAGTCTCCAGCACTGTAATGCCTCCATCTCCTCATTTCTTGCTTTCCCATTAATTTAGCCTGGTCAGGTGGAAACGCTCCCATTCAGAGTGGAACTGAGCTGCTCAACAAATTACTCTCATGAATCTCAGCAAGAAATCTGGCTCCCAATAACCCACTGTCAATAGCTTATGCCTGCTGGAAAACAAGCACCTGGACGGAGAAATAAGAACAATTTTGTGTTAACGAAATGGAAAACAGACCCAGAGAGAGACAGAGAGAGACAGAGAGAGGGGTAGAGAGAGAGAGAAAGAGAGAGAGAGAGCGCCACAGAGAGAGGGGTAGAGAGAGAGAGAGAGAGCCATAGAGAGAGAGAGAGACCAAATGAAAGACAGAGAGAGAGAGAGAATGAAAGAGAGAGAGACACACACAGAGACAGAGAGAGAGACAGACACACACAGACAGAGAGAGAGAGCGAGAGACACACAAACAGAGAGAGACAGAGAGAGGGGTAGAGAGAGAGAGACAGACACAGACTGAGAGAGAGATGGAGAGAGAGAGACAGACACAGAGACAGAGAGAGAGAGAGACAGAGAGACAGAGAGAGGGGTAGAGAGAGAGAGACAGACACAGACAGAGACAGAGAGAGAGAGAGACAGACACAGAGAGAGAGAGAGACAGACAGACACAGAGACAGAGAGAGAGAGAGAGAGACAGACACAGAGACAGAGAGAGAGAGAGAGAGACAGACACAGAGACAGAGAGAGAGAGAGAGACAGACACAGAGACAGAGAGACACACAAACAGAGAGAGGGGTAGAGAGAGAGAGAGAGAGAGAGACAGAGAAAGACAGACACAGAGAGAGAGAGAGAGAGAGAGAGACCGAATGAAAGACAGAGAGAGAGAAAATTAAATCTCATTGCTATTGTACTTCACTCTAAAATAGAGACGCTGTCTATACACTATTTGAAGTCACAGGCTGCTTTAACCCAAACGCCTCTCTGATAGATCCATCCCACTGGTGCACATCTCATGCAGCTTGTGTTTGTCACCATCTAGTCCTTAACCAATTGTCTATTTCTGAACACAGAGCCGTACTTGTCTGGATATGTTTGGACAGTAGATCACTCCCAACCCATCAGAGACTCTAACGTGTCCGAATGGCCCATTACCGGCTGTGTACATAAGACAGAGGACTACCTTTCATTCATTCATTGTCTGTAAGCACTTATCCGGTTCAGGGTCATGGTGGGAACACACCCTGGGAGGTGGCTCCAGACCTTTGCAGGGCGACACACACTGACGGGCATGTTTGAGTCGCCGATCCACCTACCGACGTGTGTTTTTGGACCCTGGGAGATGGCGAGAACCCACCAAACTCCTCAGTTAGTCACCCAGAACCCACAACCCCAGGACCCTGGAGCTGTGACAAGAGACACTACCTGCGGCGCCGCCGTTCCCCCCAGAGGATTAGCTCTTTATCAATATTTACGCCTCGCAGATGAAAAAAATAGCAAGAAGCCAAGAAGAGTGGAGTTGTACCTGTTGGTGGAGAAGGTGAGGTGGGAGTTGTGGCTGTGTAAGGCTTCTCCAGTGCTGTCGTGGAAGTGAACAGTGAACGTGAGCACAGTGCCCAGGGGGATGGCAGATAACGCTTCCCTGTTAGCCGTGTGCAGGGCTGGACTGGTGCTCAATCTCAGGTACGACACAGTGACCACCTGCAAAAATGACACCACAATGAAGAGACTACACTTAAGCTCTTATATATAAGTGTTAATACAATAAACAATGTGTGTCTTTTAATCGATAAATAGTGCTGCCTTAGTCTCACTGTCCTAGCGCTTTACGCTGAACAGGAGTCATTACCTTCACAGCGAGGATGATGGTCTGGTTGACTCCAAAAGTCTCCTGGGAGGTGATCTGTATGGAGGCTGTGCCAGTCACGGAGCCTGAAGATAAATAGCCTTTGTCATCCACTTGGACGAGCGCAGATTTGTCTGGGCAGTCGAGCACCCGATATGACAGCGCGCCCTGGCCGTCTCTGATCACGAAGCAACAATAATATTATTGTAAAAACAGCATTAAATCGTTGTCTCACAAATCAAGTTAATTTTGAAGTGACGCAGGATTCGCTGGTGATTACACTGACTACATTAAAGGTTTAAATTAAATTACGCAGAAGGAGTAACACGTTTTAAATAAACAGATACATCTATTATATTAGAATAAAGAAATCATTAGCTATAGCTCATACCACACTGTAACGACACAGACAATAATAAACCGCGCCTACAATAAGGGCTGTGTGAAGTGTTCAGGGGTTTATTCTTGGCCTCTGCAGTGCATCATATTCACCTGTTTGTTTGAAGCTTTAACAAGGAGTTTGGGGACATCAGAATCTCCTCGGCTTGCACTTCTGGGTTCAGCAGCTGCAATTTCTCATAAACCTGTTTCAAACAGAAAAGAAAAGCATACGTTCACTTCAAGACGAGACAAATACCAGTTTCCCTTTATCTGAGACTGAGAGGTTTTTTATTTTAATTGCAATGTGTAAAGAGTGGAAATTTCAAGTCTCAAGTGCTACAATTTTAATTCTGTTCTACATTATCAAGAACAGGTAGTGTCACAGTCACACAGTTCCAGGGGCCTGGAGGTTGTGGGTTCGATTCCCACTCCTGGTGACTGTCAGTGAGGAGTGTGGTGTGCTTTCCCTGTGTCTGTGTGGGTTTCCTCCGGGTGACTGTCTGTGAGGAGTGTGGTGTGTTCTCCCTGTGTCTGTGTGGGTTTCCTCCGGGTGACTGTCTGTGAGGAGTGTGGTGTGTTCTCCCTGTGTCTGTGTGGGTTTCCTCCGGGTGACTGTCAGTGAGGAGTGTGGTGTGTTCTCCCTGTGTCTGTGTGGGTTTCCTCCGGGTGACTGTCTGTGAGGAGTGTGGTGTGTTCTCCCTGTGTCTGTGTGGGTTTCCTCCGGGTGACTGTCTGTGAGGAGTGTGGTGTGTTCTCCCTGTGTCTGCGTGGGTTTCCTCCGGGTGACTGTCTGTGAGGAGTGTGGTGTGTTCTCCCTGTGTCTGCGTGGGTTTCCTCCGGGTGACTGTCTGTGAGGAGTGTGGTGTGTTCTCCCTGTGTCTGCGTGGGTTTCCTCCGGGTGCTCCGGTTTCCTCCCACAGTCCAAAAACACACGTTGGTAGGTGGATTGCCGACTTGAAAGTGTCCGTAGGTGTGAGTGAATGTGTGTGTGTTGCCCTGTGAAGAACTGGCGCCCCCTCCAGGGTGTATTTCCACCTTGCGCCCAATGATTCCACTGGATAAGCGCTTACAGATAATGAATGAATTAATGAATTATCAAGAACAATTTCGGAAGTTTAATATGAGGACGTTTAAATCTTGGTTTAAAAAAAAACAAACAAAAAAAAAAAAACTTAAATCACAATACTAGTCACATAAATTGCCTTTAGGAAACTTTGCTCAGATTATTGCTTGTTTGCTATTACTCTCTGCTACTACGAACACTCTGCTATATGCTGTTTACTAGAGGATATGGATTACAAATGAATACTGTAGCGTCTATAAGATTTAGAACTGATTATGTGTAATATGGAACAACAGAAATATAAGGATCATAAATGGAAACTAAATTCTGAATCACAGCATTACAGATCACCATTTTTACTCTTTCATAGAGACCCTAGATAAGATTTGGCATTTTGGCTCCCCCTACAGTTGCAGAACGCAAGCCGTTTTTACAGCACTGTCTACCTACCCTCCTTCAAAGTTTACACAGTGCAGTCTCTGCAGTGCTGAGCCCAGAGAAGCAATGACAGAGGCTCTATTCTAACTATAACAGCTTGATGGAGAATCCCAATAATTTTGAAGTTGGAATTTTTATGTAAAAAATAAACATGTAGTGTTCCTTTAAACAGTGGCTTTCCTCCTTCACTCAGACAGTGAGAATGTTTATAACATATCCACCTCTGAATGATATACTGTATACTTCTAGAATTATCTTTCCTCTTGCACACTATTGTACAAAGTTCTCCCTTCATTAAGACAGAAACATTAACCTGTATCTGAATCTCGTCAGACAGCTCCACAGCGTTGCCCTCCAGGTGTCCGGCCTCAGGGGCTACAGCTCTCACCACAACCTTCAGACCTGTGCGACCCTTACTACGACCGATCACGTTCATGGCAAAGTTATGCTCAGCAGAGAGCTGGATGGAGGCCTGGAGGAGAAGAGGAGCTCAGGTTCAACAACAAGGTCAAATTAATGAACAAGAAATGTGCATTAATTACTGATAGGTGCCCTCTTCTATATCATTTCAACTGAGGAGCATTGCAAGTTGATCCAGGATTATAACACAGTTTACCATTATGCACAGCTTTTCAGACCCTAGGTTTCTCCTGCCATGGCAAAATAAAGAACAACTTTTGAGCAGAAACTTAGCAGATGCAATTAAGCGTGAGTAATTCTTAGAAGTGCTCTGACACCCCAACATCGTAAAACTGCAAAATCAGACAGAAAATCAACAGCTTTATTTCACTTTAACACCGTGAGAAAGATAAAAACAAAGTTCTGAAGTTAGACTTCCTCCTAGGACGTGCTCTATTGCCCAATAACCTGACAGTACAGAGTCATCCGAGCTGCTTTCACGGTAGACGCACAGATAACATTTATATCAACTTTCTTTACCTTCTGTTAGACGTTACAATATTCTAATTATAATCTTGAAATAAACAGAAGTGAGATTTCAATCAAGAAAAAAAGAGAAAGGACTTTATTGTAAAAAGTTAATGAGTGATTGTTTGTACACTGCTTTCTGTTCTGAGGAACACAGGTTTTACAGGGGAGAGTTTGAACTAACTGTTCATTTTTATTAATAGCATTAAATTAGGTTATGTGCACTTTCTTATACAAATCAACTATGAAAATGTCTAAAACTCAAAAACCATGTACCAAAACCACATTTCTCCTTCTGTTATACACACAAAACACTCCTGAGAAGTTAGGCCGAATAGGGTAGGTGCCCCAGTAAATAGAGTCTGATGACATCACTGGTGCCTACAGCAATACCCTTGTTTGTATTGAACATTTTCATATTATTTAAACATCACTGGTATTGTTTCATATACCGTATTTTCCGCACTATAAGGCGCACCTAAAAAACTCAAATTATCTCAAAAGCCGACAGTGTGCCTTATAATCCGGTGCGCCTTATATATGGACCAATATTGAGCCACAACAGGTCTCGCAACTACGGTAAGCAGCCGCCCACTTCATTTTCTTCCGCGCGGTTCATGCTGGATATATACCGGTATATATATTTCATTTCCATTTGTTTTTTATGTAAAGACCCCAAAATGGCTCCTATTAAGAGACTCAAGAAACTCAAGGCGATCAGTCACGCAGAAGAACACGTGAATAGAGCAGCAGCAAGAGAATTTAACATTAACGTTATTTTAATAAATATTATTATTATTGAATCGAGGAAAAGTCCCCCCCCCCCACTATGTGGGGTATATTAACATTGCACTACATGTTTTACCTTAATCTACGCTGGGTTGTAATCTATTAATAAAGTTGAACTGACCTATCTGACTGTTTTGTTGACATTCCCTTTAGCGCAGCTCCATCTAATTGATGCATAACGTAACCCCCAGCCTCTACTGTAGTGTCTATTGTATGCGCCTTATAATCCGGTGCGCCTTATAGTGCGGAAAATACAGTAAAAAAAAAAAAAAAAAAAATATATATATATATATATATATATATCTCCTTACTATACATTAAAAATATGATGTTAGGGTTTTAACATTTTATTAACATTTTAATTGATGCAACCAAACACTTGTGAACAATGTAAATGATCAAAATTCTCAGCACAGAGTCAAACTTATCGTGATGCTAATCAACAGCTACATTTTGCAAACTCAAAGCACTCAACGGCCTTGGGTTAACTCACCTCTGAGTGACGTGTGTGCACTTCCAGAATGTCTCTCTTAGTCACGGACCAGTGGAAAGTGAGCCCAGGCAAGGCATTACCGAAAGAGAAAGGTGTCTGGCTGCTGGTCAAACCCATCACATGCACTGGCATCTAAAGCAGGAGAGATAAAACAGGGGCGTATGAACTAATACATGCAGCTGTTTTATTGTATTCTCTGTGGGATGAAGGCATCTGTGCATCCGTAAGAGAGTGAATGCGACTCTTTACCACAGTGCCAGACTTCATTCTTGTGATGGGTGCTCGGATGCGGATGGCTTTCAGCTGGATGACCTCTACCTCCACTTGATCCTGTGAGACGGTAAAACGGTAGATACCAAACACTGGAGGATTAACAATGAAGCAGAGCTAACAATTCATAGATAAATGGATTACTTCATTTAAAAATGTAAATAAACTAAAAATTTTTATTGAATTAACTTTTTTTTTTTTTTTTAAAGCAACACGAGGTAAGATTTGGTCATTTTGCTCCTGGGCTCCTCTACAGTTGGAATTACATTGTAATACCCTGGAGCTGGGTAGCCCTGCCCGCCTCCAAAAGTTGCATAGTGCAGTTTCTGCAGTGGTGAGCCCACAACAGAAGTTCTATTTTAACTATTACTGGTCAGTGAAGCATCATAATTGTTTTGATGCAGTAAGTTTAAAGTAAATTAATACTAATTACTAATAAAAGCATACTTGTGTAGCATCTTCACTTGAGACAATTAATGGCACATTAATCAATGACTGGATTAATTATCAAAATAAAATGGAGATGGTTCGTTTAATAGAATAATCAACAGAAGCAGTTTTCTACAGAGCTATATAATGAAACAATTATTCTTTTTATTATTATTTTATTTATTTATTTTGAGGGAGACAGGGACGTGTGGAGTTACCTGTGACACCACTACAAGTTTTCCAGTCTCTGTGTCCACTGCTTGCACAACTCCGGTTACGGTCATGTTGCCGACGGCGATGCCGCGAACGAGACCCGTGCCGCTGATGGAGGCGATGTCGGCATTGCTCAGAGAGAAGAGGATGTTAGACTGGGGCTGTGGGCCTCCTTCAGATGTGATCTACATATAAAGAGCAAAACATAATGAGACAAATCAACACATTTTACCAAAGACTTTTAATCAACTATAAAAATAACGTTAAATAAAGTCTGCAGTAAAAGGTCTGTTGATGCATCCAGGGCAACAAAGAATTTCTGAATTTCAGTAAATAGGTACAGCCTTAAAGCTGTTAAGGACAGGGCAGAACAATTTGAGGACAAATTTAATTATGATTAAGATTCAAATTACAATTATTTTCTCGGAATTTACGTCCTGGCCTGTTTTTATATCCAAGACACAAGAAGATCTGGGAGAACACACCACGCACCTCACAGACATTCACCCGGAGGAAACCCTCACAGACACAGGGAGAACACACTCCTCACAGACAGTTACCGGAGGAAACCCACGCAGACACAGGGAGAACACACCAAACTCCTCACAGACAGTCACCCGGAGGAAACCCACGCAGACACAGGGAGAACACACCACACTCCTCACAGACAGTCACCCGGAGGAAACCCACGCAGACACAGGGAGAACACACCACACTCCTCACAGACAGTCACCCGGAGGTAACCCACACAGATACAGGGAGAACACACCACACTCCTCACAGACATTCACCCGGAGGAAACTCACAGACACAGGGAGAACACACTCCTCACAGACAGTCACCCGGAGGAAACCCACGCAGACACACACAGGGAGAACACACCACTCTCCTCACAGACAGTCACCCGGAGGAAACCCTCACAGACACAGGGAGAACACACTCCTCACAGACAGTTACCGGAGGAAACCCACGCAGACACAGGGAGAACACACCAAACTCCTCACAGACAGTCACCCAGAGGAAACCCACGCAGACACAGGGAGAACACACCACACTCCTCACAGACAGTCACCCGGAGGAAACCCACGCAGACACAGGGAGAACACACCACACTCCTCACAGACAGTCACCCGGAGGTAACCCACACAGACACAGGGAGAACACACCACACTCCTCACAGACAGTCACCAGGAGGAAACCCACACAAAAACAGGGAGAACACACCACACTCCTCACAGACATTCACCCGGAGGAAACTCACAGACACAGGGAGAACACACTCCTCACAGACAGTCACCCAGAGGAAACCCACGCAGACACACACAGGGAGAACACACCACTCTCCTCACAGACAGTCACCCGGAGGTAACCCACACAGACACAGAGAGAACAGGGATTGAACATAGGACCCCAAGACCCTGAAAATGTGTAGCAGAGACACTTCCTGCAGTGTCACCCTATTCTTCTTAATGTAGATCTAAATACACATCTATTGCATTTAACTGCACTCTCTTTTCTGTATAATACAATATATTTTGAACCCTAATTAACCACATGAAAAACACTGTGCTGTAGGGAAACCCCTCCACAAAAAAGCAAACAATTACCTGCATCACTGCACCTATAATCAGAGTGACTTTTCTTGGAAGTAGCCTGAAAGGTGGAAAAACCTAGAAGACAAAGAGAACAAAAACAACTCATTTATTTTCTGATACATTGCTATTACATAAAATACCAAATATAAAAACATACAAGGTTTAAAAGAGAATACGTTCAATATTTCGGCATAATCCGCTTGCTAAGAAATAAACATAAAAGACATGGTTTAACGGGATAATGTTTGTATATTTAAAAATAATACAGTTGTGGATAGTAAATGAGATGGTTAGATTTGTTTGATGAACGTTGTAATTGAGACCCATATTCTAACCAGAGTCTGTAGATTGCATGAATCCGTTCACATCTTAAAGATTAAAATAACGCTGCGAGAAAAGCCTTACTTCTATCTGCTGTGGTGCAGACGTAATCCTTCTTCCATTCTTGTCCACCACCGCCGCAGACACACTCGTTTGGCCTATGGTGAGGCCTTTAACCTGGAACGTAGCAGTGTCCTTCTCAGAGTGCTCCAACAGAGGTCTAACAAAAGAGAATCACCATTTACAAATAACAGTGTTGCTTTTTCATAAAAAAAAAATAAAAAATTGAACAAACTGAGCAGCAGTCTGCACATGTCTGGAAAAATGTTTTTACTCACAGCAAAGAAATAATAGATGATGCAGCCTTTAGTTTGAGATTCATTTGGGAGAAATACTTGGCAAGGAAGGGCTTCTTGTTGTCGTCCAAAACCCTAACATATGCCTTGACAGACTTTCCAATCTCCACCTGAAATAAAGCAATACATCTCTAAGATCCCTGTAGACGACAACAAAGACACCGTAATAAAGGCCAATGAATGATTCATGTTTCTCTTGCATTCCTGTCAGCCTTGGACCCAGTGAAGTGCTGAACAATGCATCAGTTTGTAATCAATACTGCAAGACTGACTTGTGAAATACATGCCACAAGCAAGACAGCAATATGCACTGATACTTAGAAATCACACAGACCATTTTTGCAGCTTGATTTTTATATACAGACTGGGGAGTGGCTGCAAAATAACTCCTTCACACCCACACTTTCATTTTCATTTTCTGAATCCAGTTCATCCGGTTCAGGGTTGTGGAGAGCGCGCCTGTCCGGCACAGTGCCACACACACTCACCCACTCACTCCCTCACACTCACCTGTGAACAAATTCACACACTCGCTCAGTCAGTCACTCTCACCTTGTAACAGTTTGGACTGTAGAAGGAGACCAGTGCACCCAGAGGAAACCCACGCAGACACAGGGAGAACACACCACACTCCTCACAGACAGTCACCCAGAGGAAACCCACGCAGACACAGGGAGAACACACCACACTCCTCACAGACAGTCACCCAGAGGAAACCCACGCAGACACAGGGAGAACACACCACACTCCTCACAGACAGTCACCCGGAGGAAACCCACGCAGACACAGGGAGAACACACCACACTCCTCACAGACAGTCACCCAGAGGAAACCCACGCAGACTCAGGGAGAACACACCACACTCCTCACAGACAGTCACCCAGAGGAAACCCACGCAGACTCAGGGAGAACACACCACACTCCTCACAGACAGTCACCCAGAGGAAACCCACGCAGACACAGGGAGAACACACCACACTCCTCACAGACAGTCACCCGGAGGAAACCCACGCAGACACAGGGAGAACACACCACACCCCTCACAGACAGTCACCCGGAGGAAACCCACACAGACACAGGGAGAACACACCACACTCCTCACAGACAGTGACCTGAGGCAGGTATTGAACACAACCCCAAGACCCTGGAGCTGTGTGACCCAGAAACACTTTCATTTTATTAAAAAAACAATAATAATAAGAATAGAAGATAGAGTACACAGGAATCTGTGACCAACAGAAGACCCAGCTTTCTCTCCATTCTGTTTCAGATAAAACTAACTGTTCAAAGACTCACTCCTCAAAGGCTGACTCTCTGTAGGGGGTCAGACATTTTTGAAATGTGGGAGATAAGAGAATCCAGTGCGAGGTGAATAGAAGATCATCTTTTGAGTGACAGCACAAGCCAGGGCTGCCTGATATGAACAGAATACCAGGATTACAATAACACTGCTATATTTTATTGGTGAAAATGGCTCCATTCGTTTGAACAAAGTGCTGTATATTGCTGTGGTCACGCAACACACTTGTATCTCCACTTGTCATCATGCCTTGGCCCTTTCCAGGGCTTTGTCCATGTGTTTGCTGCATGTTTAAAAGCAGTGTTTTTTATTTTTTTAGTCCATTGTGGATCAGAAACAATGTGTCCCCCCTTGAGTTATTTTTACAGATTTTTCCTGCGTACTGCATTTCTGTTCTTTTGTTTCTAAATGTATATTTAGTTATAGTTTACCTTTTGGTTCACCTTTGTTACATTTAAATCATCTTTCAACACGCATCCACTTTCTCATTCTTTGCGAAACACTCGTTACATATTTCAAAACTGAAGTTACATTTTGCAATGTGTTAAATGTTAAATGACAATAATTAACTGTTCAAGATCATTCAATACATCAATTACACCATTCTCCTGAAAAGACATGATATCTTGTTCCTATAAAGACAATAGATACATTTCAGATGCAGTTCAGAGATTATTAATTCAAAAAAGTTATTAATTAAAACACAAAACAAAAAGCAAACCTTATTACAGAGCTCCTTTACATATTGCATTCCTCTGCAAGATCAGCATTCCCACAGCCAACATCAACGTTAACAATTAACAAATCACATACTGCCCATTTAGAGCACAAACCCGTCCACTGACCTTATCAACCACTCGAACGTACACCTCCAGAATGTCAGAGATGTGAACTGTAGCCGTGGCAGGGGCAGGGAACGTCAAGCAGAGATCATGAACCATCACCTGCAAAACGCCTGGCTTCATCGGCACCACCTGGTAGACATTAAAAAATGTAAATAAAACAGTTTTACACAAAGAAACTAGACTTTTCTTGTACATAGAGTCACCCCATTGGCAAACATTTTTTTTATTGAAGTAAATATGACTCAAATTAAGATAAAATACTATTTTTGAGCAATTTTTACTTATTACCTGATTTTTTTAAAAAACGGAATAGCAAAATAGCTATCTACATAGGGTTCTTAGGGTTAAATCTTTAATAGGACATGGGTAATTTGGAGGCTTTATTTCACCAAGTAAAACCCCTACAAAAATAATAATTGTAATATATAATGATAATAATAACAGAGCCGATAACAAACAAGGAAAAATATATCACAAAAGAAAAGATATGGTCAGCCCTTGGGGTCAAATTCTACATAATTAAATGTAATAAAATCTTTTTAATTATACAGCACTTGTCATACAAGTAGCAAAATCTCAGGGTGTTTTATACAAGAGAAAAAGCTAAATGCACTGAAAAATATAGAACAGGGCATAATAAATAAACAAGAAATAGTTCAGAGGCAGGGAAAAGGTCAGCCATTTAATTTCAGAGCTGTAAAATGTTCCTTGAACTGTCTGACCCAACACATAACTCTGGTTCTGATGTTCTTTGCTTAAACACAACAGCATTAGCAGTTACATGGCCTTTGGCAGCAATAAAACTCACTTCAGCAGTTCCCTGCGACTCCTGGAACGCGACTTCAGCGATTCCCCCAACACTTGTGTTCACGAAGAAATAGCCAGAGCCCTCCTGCAAAGTGAGGTCAGCCTACAAAAGAGGAACGAATGAACAGATGAATGAGTAAATAAAATGAATTAATTATGGAAGGATAGACAGCAGCATGAATTTAAGAAAATACTAGCATCTTGATTCTATTATTACATTTTGCAACTATAATATGACTCGCATTGTTTATTAAAATCCACCAACATTTTTACCAAAAGAGATTTTTTAAATTTTTTAAAAAATGACAGAAACACTGCTGATCGCAGATAAACAAAGAAAACAACGACAATCATTTTGACATCTAACGTATAGCAGCAACAGAGCAAAGTGTTGAAAAATGGGTGGTATCCTCATTTTTCATTCCATCTACAAATAAAAACACTGTGGACTGGGGTGGATCTGAATTTTGAATAATTCAATTATATTTGTCCGATATTTTTTATTTGTAAAATGTTTTTATGGCATTTGATAAACTTTGAAATTCTGAGGTGGTCAAATATCCAGATTTGATAAATTCACATAAAAAAAATGCAGTTTATAAAAATACAGATCCATAAATTCAAGTCTAAAAAATTCAGATAAGAATCTAGGCCAGAGGTCAAGGTCTTTGGAAATGTAAATTTCTATCAAGAAATTGAACGTAAAATTAACCAATCACAGCCACTCCTGATTTAGCTCCATATTTTTGCGCTATAACGTTTAGCTGTGCACACAGACACGCACGTTAACGATAAAAAAAATATAGCAAATTTCAGAGTGGTGCTGGAGAAACATTTTTACAATGCACAGTTTAGAAGCATAGCTGGCCACTTGGGGCACTTGTGGTTTAGCGCACCTCAGCAGATGTTTTTTTCCAGCAAACTCAGTTTAGAGAAAGCTGTAGATAAAGTGTGAGCATAAAGGTGATTGAAGGGTTCTTACTCTCCCTTTTAACCCAAACTCAGTGATACACTCAACTGCAGTGGGCTACTGGGCTTGTGCTCCCCCACCCCCACCACCTTTTTTCAGAGTGTGAACATCACCATTCAGTGAACTCCCACAGCACCCCCTCTCTGTGGCTCTCTTAAATACACATGAATAAACTCTTTGTCCTTGTACTTAATTTTTCTCAGACATCGTCATCTTACTATTGGCTGCATGTGCCGAGAGGAAGAATGAGGAGGTGAAACTTTGCAGCTTGGAGCTCTTACCCTGACACCGGGGTGGTTGTATATTGTGACAGATTCTGGGCTCACTCTGACATCTTCCACCAGCAGGAGATCCAGCGTTGCAGACACAGGCGTCAGAGGGTCGAACTGCCACAGAGTCGAATAAACGAGATCAGTACTAGGGATACAATTATATTGTGTGTTTCATCTCCACGTTATTAAAACTTACCTTCTAGTTGGCAATCTCTTAAAATAAAGGTCTAAATCTAGGCCCGTCACAAAGGCCTTTATTGTGGTCGATATTGTCGCAGAAATAATTGCAGTAAATTATATTCTTGTATATAATATATAGACCATTTTATGCCACTGATATGACGATAGTATATTACACCTTTTTAAAAATCAACGATCTTTTAGCAGAAACAGAGTTATAAAGCATTTTCAGAAACATTCATTATCTGTAACCCTTATCCAGTTCAGGGTCACGGTGGGTCCAGAGCCTACCTGGAATCATTGGGCGCAAGGCGGGAATACACCCTGGAGGGGGCGCCAGTCCTTCACAGGGCAACACACACACTCACACACACACACACACACACACACACACACACACCTACGGACACTTTTGAGTCACCAATCCACCTACCAACGTGTGTTTTTGGACTGTGGGAGGAAACCGGAGCACCCGGAGGAAACCCACGTGGACACAGGGAGAACACACCAACAAATATGTCAGTAAACACAATGGGTGAAATACAGAGCATCATAAAATGAATTGTTATATGTAGCCCTTGTGTTTAATAGTAGTTCACTCTCTATGTATTTTTGTGTCTTATTTTAAATTCTTCTACTTTATTCTCTTCAAGTAAGAACAAGCCTGATTGGCTCATCTTTAAATGACTTCCACAGAGTGATTTTATATATTTTAACGGTTTCTTTCTTTCTTTCTTCAAATGCAGTGACAGTCAAAAGTTTGGACACATCTCCTCATTAGCTTAGAGCTAGTCACTGTATAGAGCCGTGTACCAGCCCCTGCCTCTGCACAACCCCAGTTACAGCCTCAGACACATTCAGAAGGGAGCGGTTCTACAGATTAACTCTCGACGAGGCCACAGCTGTTCACTGAAAACCGTTCCAGGTGACGACCTCATGAAGCCGACTGAGAGAACGGAGAGAGTGTGTGAAGCTGTCGTCAAAGCAACAGGGGGCTACTGTGAAGAGTCTAAAGTATAAAACATAGTCTGGTTTCTTTAACACGATTTTGTTTACTACATAATTCCATGTGTTCCTTCTTAGTTTTAATGTAGAAAATAATAAAACACATTGAATGAGTAGATGTCCAAACTTTTGACTGGTATTGTAGTTCGAAAGGCTTTGTATAGTGAATGATGTTAGTAATAACAGGTCGTTTTATTACTAAAACAACTGACAGTGACAGCCCTAGCCTCACTCCTGTCTGCATTTGCTTGGAGGTAAACACTGAAGTCTCTGAATAATTAGCTTCGCTCCAGAATAGACACATCACCTGTTTTACCATCTTTCTGCTATATCTGACTGGTTTTAATATGTTTTGTTGTTGTGGGCCGTTGGCACTAGCAACCAGAGATGGTGATGCAGGAGAAGTACGCTGTGGTCACACACCGATGCCCCATTTCCTCCTCAGTGATATAGGAAATGAAACTTCTGAGCTAGCGTCTTAACATCCAACTGTGGCTGATTCTGAGCGTGCACATGAAATGGCTGACTAATTTATGGCCTTGTTTGTACACGTAGTTGGAAGTTCCCTTAGAACAGACCTGGTTTGGATATGTATTATATATGTATTTGATGCTTTAGAGCCATTAAGACACATACAAATGTATTGATTGTATTCATACGTCAGTCGAACCACTCCGGAGATTGTTTAGAAGCAGACCCACTACCTCACCATGTTTGAGAATGATCTGCACTAACAGAGCTTTCGCATCAGGGTTTGTTGTAATAGGCGCAAACACACGCTTAAGAGGCTTAGGAAAGCACTTCATACCCCATGGATAACAGCTGCTGCCTCCAGGTGAGAGGACTGGTAGCCCACTGCTGTCACAGTGATGGCTGCAACTCCAGACTGATGATGGACAAGCACCGTCTGACGGCCTGGACACAAACAAACAAACAACGTCCATTGATTTTTCCACACTTATCTTCGTAAAGGCAATTCTGCAATTTCTGAAGGAGCAATGGAGGTTGTTGTGGCAGTGTTAGCAGTAGGAGCACATTCAATAACAGGTCTACGGATTAGGACTAGGTTTCTCAGGTGCATTTGGAGCTGTAACATCATGTTGGGAACCTATTGGTTTAGAAGTTGACAGCGTATGTGGAAAGAGCTGTAGTTACCATGAAGCTTCTTCTGTTTGCTGCTGTCTTCGAGCAAGTGCAGCACCATGGGCTTTGTGGGTTCTATGCTGGCGAGAGAAATTTTGGAGGACTCCCAAACCATGCTCAGAGAGCTGAAGTTGTCATATTTCCTCCCTTGCTGGTCAAAGGCTGCCAGGTCCAGTTCGGGATTACGATAATTTGACACGGGCACCTGTCGCAGATTATAAAGCAACGTAATTCTCCATGTCATTAACGGAATTCACATTAAACGCCAAGAAAGAGTACAGTTTTAAGGTTGGCTCCTACCACTTGTTTGTTCTGCTGGAGAAGGGGACAGGACAGGTCCAGCTGGGGGTTTGTGTAGACGGGGACCAGTGTAAGGCGTGATGGAGGAGCACAAATAAACTTCACCACTGCTGGCTCCACAGCTGGAAACGGGTTGGTCACAGTGGGCTGATTTCCCACAGTCACTGCCAGCACCTGGAAGAGAAAGGATTGAAAAATGAGCAGTTCCACAACTACAACCCTTTCAAAAGCATGTATCTAGGTACTTTGATCAAAAATATAAAGTAAAACATGTTTAAATATAAAAGGTATATGTCAAACAGAGTACTGCTGGTAAATGAATATACAGTGGAACCTCTACTAACGAACTGTCCAAGATACGAACCGGGCATTTGAATATTTTTTGCCTCCACCAACGAACCATGACTCTAGAAACGAACCCGAGCCTCCGAGCCAGCGGCTGGAAATGGCCACTGACCCCAATAGGCGAGTCTCCCAGCGCCCAGACTTGAGTGAGCTTTTAAGATTAGCAATTTGTAGCTTTAGCAATTTAGCATTAGTGTAAATAGCAGACATCGAAATTCGTGCTAAGTTAAGCCGTATCTACGCTTCGTCTCCCCACATTCACCGCCTACTCTCCGTTATTCCCCCCACCCCCCACCACCTCCCGTCATACAGCCAGTGCCTGTGTTACTGCTCCAGCCAGTCGTCACTTCTTCAAGGTAGCGATGCGTTACCACTTAAAACTTTATTTCTTTTTTATTACTGTTTCCACTGTATTTCTTTTTTATTTTTAGTAATGCTACATGTATTTTTTTACTAATTTGAGAGTGTTGTAAACATATATCAGTGCAAAAAGGGTGACTTTCGGGGTGGGGGCTGGAACACATTAATTGCTTTTCCATTATTTTAAATGGGGAAAATTGACTCGAGAAACAAACTTTTCCACTTACGAACCGGGTCACGGAACAGATCAAGTTCATAAGTAGAGGTTCCACTGTATCCTTAATGAATTGGTTATTTATAAAAACAGCATGCTATAGAAAATTAAATTAGCATTATAATATACAGGTAAAAATATTAAAATGAAGATTGAAAAAAAAAACCATCACCTGTATTGATTAAAAATTCAGCAATTAATTTGTTACCAATTATCAATACCCCAGCACAGTAACTGATGATAAATTGGCTTTTAGTGAGAAAACTGACAGAAATTGTAAAAAACCACAGCAGAGGTTGTACTTCTTAAGGAAGTTAAACTTCTTCTAACTCTCATCTATAAGTCATTAATTTTTATAGAAACTTTTTCTACGATTTCTCGGTTTGAGAAGCGCGCAGAATAAAAATCAACTCAACGGCATTGTTCAGGTACCAAGTAAAATAACTGGCAATGTGCAAATTCCCCTGTACGACATGTTTATAAATGCTATTGAGTTCTTCAGACCATCCGCTCATTAACGTAGTTCAGCTTCTTCCTTCTGGACGCAGACGTAGGTTCCCAATTCACTATTTTTAAAATCTACAATCAATATAGAATATTGTATAAATGATGTTCCCTAACTGAAGGTATAGACATACAGCCTTGTGGAAGACTTCTTTTATACTTGGGGCTATAGGGTTATTAAATATTTGAGATGCGTTTATTTTTAAATTGTCATGTGGTGTTGTGTTGTCTGTGGATGCTGTTTGTGTGTTTTTATTATGCATTATATGCTTGAGGACGATTACAAAAATAAAAGCGATTAAACAACTGCGAGCCACTGATCATTAAATTACTCACCTGTTCACCCAGGGCTCTGCACGTGGCTTGCAGCGTGTGTCTGAAATAGCTCCGAGATGCTGGGCCTGTCAGGGTGAGTGTGACACTGCTGGGGTCCTCGGCGGTCAGATTTCTGAAGAACTTTGATGGTTCCAGGACCCACGGCTTTGGGCCACCCTCAAAGATCATGTCTTTAGAAGAGCCAAGGGTGACCAGAGCCACAGACACAGGGTCAACAGCCTGTAGAAAAAGGTCAATAATATGCCTTTCGTTAGCTTCAAATGAAACAGCCGTGTGGTGATTTCAGAATTCATAGAGTATTTAAGGAATAGAATATGAGCACCCTGCTGTGTTCTTGAAAGACTCACTTTCAGTGGTGGGTAAGCAGCGATGGTGATCTTTGCGTTAAGGTTAACATTGCCGTGTGTGTAGCTGACCAGCAGGGTGGTGAAGCCTGGAGCTAGAGCCTGAACCCGTACTCCACTGCAGTGATCTTGACCTGGGGGTAATCTCCCTAAGATCAAAATAAACAAATAACACGTCAGAATTAAATAAAGCTCTACGATGGGGTCAGAGACTTTTTAATCCAAATAGGTTTGTTCATTTATATAGTGAAGGAATCCTTAATAAGGTTTGGTATTTTGGCACCTGGCCTCACCTACAGTGGCAGATTATAATGAACTTTTACAGCACTGTCCTGAAATCAAGGGGAAGGGTGGGGTGTGGCTGCCTACCCTACTCCAAACGTTACATAGTGTAGTTTTTCCAAGTCGTTTTAATTTGCACAAGGCTCACCCTCCAGCAGCTGAAAGATGCCGTGGCTCTCCATCTCAACCTGCAGGTCAAAGTGTGAGCAGTCGCTTAGAGTGACTCTCTCTCCGGCCTCCCAGCTCAGCTGACCGAAGATTCGCAGAGGAAGCTCCAGCCCCAAACCCACCCTTGCCTCCACTGGGCACGGACTGAACTCCATCCCCACCGGCTCAATCACATACACCTGCAGCAGGAGCAGAGAAAAACATAGCAATGTGTCAGTTACACAGATATCCCCCATTACGTGGCATGAATGTCAAATCTCATTACACTGTTAGAAGCAGATGCACGGACCAGATACAAACACAAAAAAGTAAGGAGAAAAATGGATAGACAGTGGACTCAACCAGGATCAGATAATGAATAATGTCATTAAATTCATATAAATGCATTTCTAGGGCTTGGAACCACAGAGGCGTGAATGGCATTTACAGTTTTAGCTCTAAGTGACATTTAAAAGTCCACTAATGCCAAAAACATTTCTTTCACTCAAACACGAGTGCAGTTTTAGTATCAAGGATGACTGAACACAGACAGACCAAAACATGGCTCAAATTTGTTTCTGCTCGTCTGTGAAATGCCAAATGTCACTTGTAACCCCTCTGGTACCAAGTTTCCACAGTTCTTCTCCATCCTAGCCCTGCCCATCACTGTGTATCTCCTGGTCTTAGCACACCTGGTGTAACTAACGAACAGATGATTAAGTCCGTCCTGAAGGGAATGAGTGTGATTCGGCAGGAGAAGTAGTACAACATACAGAGCAGAGCTTCCGAAGCCCGGTAAATGGATACAAAACTAAAGGTTTGGAATAATGTAGGCCTGGAGGTTGTGGGTTCGATTCCCGCTCCGGGTGACTGTCTGCGAGGAGTGTGGTGTGTTCTCTCTGTGTCTGCGTGGGTTTCCTCCGGGTGACTGTCTGTGAGGAGTGTAGTGTGTTCTCCCTGTGTCTGCGTGGGTTTCCTCCGGGTGACTGTCTGTGAGGAGTGTGGTGTGTTATCCCTGCATCTGCGTGAGCTTCCTGCGGGTGACTGTCTGCGAGGAGTGTGGTATGTTCTCCCTGCGTCTGCGTGGGTTTCTTCCGGGTGACTGTCTGTGAGGAGTGTGGTGTGTTCTCACTGTGTCTGCGTGGGTTTCCTCCAGGTGACTCTCTGTGAGGAGTTTGGTGTGTTCTCCCTGTGTCTGCGTGGGTTTCCTCTGGGTGACTGTCTGTGAGGAGCGTGGTGTGTTCTCCCTGTGTCTGTGTGGGTTTCCTCCGGGTGACTGTCTGTGAGGAGTGTGGTGTGTTCTCTCTGTGTCTGCGTGGGTTTCCTCCGGGTGACTGTCTGTGAGGAGTGTGGTGTGTTCTCTCTGTGTCTGCGTGGGTTTCCTCCGGGTGACTGTCTGTAAGGAGTGTGTTGTGTTCTCCCTGTGTCTGC
>NC_089804.1:55357453-55387453 GCF_029633855.1 Hoplias malabaricus
AGCGTCTATATCTTTAATGGAACTGATCCTCGCACGTATTAAGGCACCTTTAACCTGGTCTTGCAGGTAAGAGCCCAGTTCTTGTTTTTTTTCTGCCAGCTGTCTTTGGAAGTTCACACCATTGTCCTGAGACATCAGTTTCTCCAGACTCTCAATGTCCTTCTGCAGTTTCTTCACAGCCATGCAGACAGATGATGCAGCATGAGCAGAATAACACTGACAAAAATTTCTTATCTGTGCTTTCCCTACATCCCACCACTGCCTTAAATTTTCAAAACAACATTTCTGGGCTTTCCACTCATCCCAAAACAATAAAAACTTCCCACAAAAAACTCTATCTTGCAATAATTTAACATTAAAATGCCAATAATACTGTGCGCGGATTGTGGACGCCCTACTAATCTCTACAGTGACCATGTGATGATCCGAGAACCCCACAGGAAACACCCCAGCCCTCACCACTCTGTTATTAAAACATTTACTCACATAGATCCTGTCCAATCGAGCTCCACACATTCTAGATTCCCTCACTTTTAACCATGTGTACTGCCTCACGCCTTCATTCTTCTCCCTCCACACATCCACCAGCTCACATTTACTAATCAAGTCAGTAAGAAGTTCACTAGAGGCTTTATGAGGTTCTACTCCATTCCTGTCTATTGTGAACTGCGTAGTGCAGTTCCAGTCCCCTCCCATTATCACACAAGTACCAGCCTTATCATAACCCGAAAGTACATCCAGTAACTTAGAAAAAAAAATCCAGCCGTTCAGAACCTTTATTCGGTGCATAGGCATTCACAAACAAAATTGTGACCCCCTCAATTTCTGCTTTGATTAAAAGCATTCTGCCTTTCACCACCTCTGTACTCGACAAAACATTTACAGCCAATGATTCAGAGAACAGAATAGACACCCCTGCACTCATATTAGTTCCATGGCTAAGTACATAATGTCCCTTCCACCACAAACCCCAATCAATTTCATTATCACTAGTCGAATGTGTCTCCTGTAAAAACATTACATTAATCTTTCTAACACTAATCATCTCAGAGAGCACCCCCAACTTATTCCTGTCCCTACCACCGTTCATGTTTAAAGAACCCACCCTGAGCAGCTCCATAAAGAGAAAGATAAAGGGGGACAGTCCTAGTAAGAGCACCAAAAGCAAAGGATACACCTCGTGCAGTGTGTTCCTAATCATTTTTTCTTGGAGCTAGGACCTTTGCCTCTCCGTATTCTCGTTAAAATCTTTTTCAGTCGAAACCTCTTTTTTTCACTGAGGACGTCATACCCTACAGTCCTCTGAATACGTACGACCGAAGTGACAAACTTCTCTACATCAGGGAAAAAATCCTTGACTTCTACCGCTCTACCAAACGTCTCATCCAAAAATACATTAATCTCCTGAAGGGAATAAAGATCAGATTCTTCACACTGAGACCCTAGGTCAGAAACACCAGAAAACACAGAGCAGGCATCCTCCTCCCCTACCGCCTCTCTATCAGCAACCACCTCTACTGCAGGAGGCACCACTGTGGCCTCCTCCATCACAGATTCCTGGTCTACCCTCACCTCCATCTCTGAAACCTCTTCCTGCATAGGTTCCAGTTCTACCCTCCCCTTTTCTTCACCCTCATCCATCCCCGTAACCTCCTCCTGCACCGGTTCCTTTCCTACCCTCACCCCCATCCCTATTATCTTCTTTTGCACAGGTTCCCGCTCTACCCTCCCCTGTTCCTTACCTTCATCCATCCCCGTAACCTCCTCCTGCACCGGTTCCTTTCCCACCCTCACCCTCTTCCTTGTTATCTTCTCTTGCACAGGTTCCCGCTCTACCCTCCCCTGTTCCTCACCTTCATCCATCCCTGTAACCTCCTCCCGCACTGGTTCCTTTCCCACCTTCACCCTCGTCCTTGATATCTTCTCTTGCACAGGTTCCCGCACTACCCTCCCCTGTTCCTCACCTTCATCCATCCCCGTAACCTCCTCCTGCACCGGTTCCTTTCCCACCCTCACCTTCGACCTTGTTATCTTCTCTTGCACAGGTTCCCGCTCTACCCTCCCCTGTTCCTCACCTTCATCCATCCCTGAGGTTTCCCTCTGTGCACTAGTCCCAGGCTCCTGAGACCCGTTCATTATTAGCACTGTCTCAGTGTCACTGTTCTGGCCATTCATCTCTCCAGGCTGCTCACCACCAGCCCCCATAGAACTATCTCTATTATCCCAGCCTTCCCTCTGCTCACCAGGGCCTCGTTCACTACCCTCCCCTGACGGAGCTGTACTCGGGCCCGCCTTCTCATCTCCACCAACCTTGTGTGGGCACGTTTGTCTTTTATGTCCGATATCCCCACACTCAAAACATTTCAGACTCCCCGTGGCAGCGTAAGCCATATACGACCTGCCCTCGTGCCAAACTCTAAACGAAACATCCAACGTCGGTACGTTCAAAAACATAAACACCTGCCTACGGAACGACAGAACGTGTTTAAGAGACTCAATTTTACACCCGAGCGGAACCATCCTAAACCCACTTGCTATTTTACCAAACCGGGAGAGCTCGCGCTCAATAACTGCATTCGGAATAAACGGCGGGATATTAGAAACCGTGACTTTCACCGACATCGCAACAACCGGCGTCACCGCAAGAAACACTCCACTCACCCACACTCCACTTTCCACCAGTCGATTCACAAAACCCTGATTCACCAGGAAAACCACCACCGCTCGGTTCATCTTCGACGCCGAAACAATGTTCTCATCACCGATCAGCGCCCCCACCCCCACCAGAACCTCCACCACTGAGGTTCCGGGTACCGGCTCGCACCTGATCCCGCGACGGAGCGACTGAGACGGCGTACTCTCGCCTGGGAGGGACGCCATCTCCACACACCGCCGCGAAATCCGCAGCCAAACCCCCAAACAACCTCACTACCTCACCACAGTAAATTTAAACAAATTTAATCACTATAAACTCTATCGTGAAAGAAAATCAAAGATAGATTACAGCCCAGAAACGCTCTCACCACGCGCCTCTACCTCCACCTCAGAGAGAGACAGAGGGAGAGAGACAGAGAGAGAGAGACAGACAGAGAGAGAGAGAGAGACAGAGAGAGAGAGAGACACAGAGAGAGAGAGAGAGAGAGAGAGAGACAGAGAGAGAGAGAGACATTTTTAATATATACTGCACATTGCCCCAAGTAATCAATTGTGACCCGACGCCACACAGAGGAGGTTTACTAAAGCCACTGGCTTAAGCTCAGACCACACAGACTGATGTTGGAGCTGAGGCTGTGAAACTACTCTCACTCTGCCTGGCACCCACATGCCCTATCAGCATTGTACTAACGTGTTAAGTATGTGTTCATGGGTGTACAGTACATGCAAGGAACTGCTGAGTAAAAGAAGAGACAGAGAAAGAGACAATTGTTTTGTGGACTGTTTATGGAAAAGGATCCAAAAACCTGTTTAGTTGTGTTTAATTGATGTTTAAAGTGATAAATAAATAGCCTGAGTTCCAAATCACCCCTGCCTCCATTGTCCTCCCTCCTAACGTAGCATGTTCACTGCTACATCCCTGTGTCAACATACGCTGTAATATTGCCCACAAAACCTAGTGTGTGCCAATAATTCAGAAAATAGCAGCTGAGACTTTTTATTGATTGGTAGCTAGTGGAATTAAGCCTTTCCACCTTAAACAGCCAAAACAGAACTATGGCTGAGGCACGTCGGCCAAAGTTGTGACTCAGCTTTAAATATTACTGTAAATGGAGATGGTGTGAAAATATACAGTGGTATGAAAGCATTTGCCAAACTAAGCTGTAAAATAAATGTAATTCTTTAAATCAAGGAAACCTTGGTCTTTTCAGTCTTAGAAACATCTAGAATATTGTTACTTAAATTTAACAAGGAGAAAACTGATATTGGGCGTCACGGTGGCGCAGCAGGTAGTTGTCGCAGTCACACAGCTCCAGGGACCTGGAGGTTGTGGGTTTGATTCCCGCTCCGGGTGACTGTCTGTGAGAAGTGTGGTGTGTTCTCCGTGTCTGCGTGGGTTTCCTCCGGGGGACTGTCTGTGAGGGGTGTGTTGTGTTCTCCCTGTGTCTGCGTGTGTTTCCTCCGGGTGACTGTCTGCGAGGAGTGTGGTGTGTTCTCCCTGTGTCTGCGTGGGTTTCCTCCGGGTGACTGTCTGTGAGGAGTGTGGTGTGTTCTCCCTGTGTCTGCGTGGGTTTCCTCCGGGTGACTGTCTGTGAGGAGTGTGGTGTGTTCTCCCTGTGTTTGCGTGGGTTTCCTCTGGGTGACTGTCTGTGAGGAGTGTGGTGTGTTCTCCCTGTGTCTGCGTGGGTTTCCTCCGGGTGACTGTCTGCGAGGAGTGTGGTGTGTTCTCCCTGTGTCTGCGTGGGTTTCCTCCGGGTGACTGTCTGTGAGGAGTGTGGTGTGTTCTCCCTGTGTCTGCGTGTGTTTCCTCCGGGTGACTGTCTGTGAGGAGTGTGGTGTGTTCTCCCTGTGTCTGTGTGGGTTTCCTTCGAGTGACTGTCTGTGAGGAGTGCGGTGTGTTCTCCCTGTGTCTGCGTGGGTTTCCTCCGGGTGACTGTCTGTGAGGAGTGTGGTGTGTTCTCCCTGTGTTTGCGTGGGTTTCCTCTGGGTGACTGTCTGTGAGGAGTGTGGTGTGTTCTCCCTGTGTCTGCGTGGGTTTCCTCCGGGTGACTGTCTGCGAGGAGTGTGGTGTGTTCTCCCTGTGTCTGCGTGGGTTTCCTCCGGGTGACTGTCTGTGAGGAGTGTGGTGTGTTCTCCCTGTGTCTGCGTGTGTTTCCTCCGGGTGACTGTCTGTGAGGAGTGTGGTGTGTTCTCCCTGTGTCTGCGTGGGTTTCGTAAACAAAAACGGTGATATGAATGCAGTGATATGTCGCAGTAATCGTTCCTCAGATTAAAGGCTGGAACATTTCTGCAAGGCATTTCGCCTCGAGAACATCACTAACGTCTGTTACTGGTGGTTGGCGATTAGGTCTCGATCGCAAACACCTCTCTAACTCCCACCCGAGGTACTGAACAGAGCTCCATCACTCCAGAGAACAGCTCTACAGCTCCCACAGCTCCATGCTTGGGTGGTTTACACTCCTCAGCCTATTACTGATAACATAGGGAGTCAATACTTTGACACAATTTACCTTGATGGTGTATTGATAGGCTCCTTCTTTGGGTTGCCACGGAAACGTAAGGATAGAGGGGGTGAGGACTATGGGGTTATAAATTTCGACATCTTGCTCGTTCCTCACTGGAACAGGAAGCAGACGGATGATACCACCCTGAGAAAAAGAAAGCGCATTAGGATTTAAAAAACTGAGGCTAGAAACAAAACAATAGCACTTGGTAGCACTGATATTTTCTCAGTTCTGTTGGGAAGCAACCCACCCTGTCAACAACAGACTTCAGTGTGCCATCGATGACGGTCTGGCCTTGTTTGAGCGCTTTCACACGGTGGTAAGATCCATTTAGGGATGACTCCAAAACCTCAAAGTACTCCTTGGGGAACGTGGTTTCTATCCGTATGTTCTGTCAAAAAAACCACAACATGTCATAGTTTTAAAAAAAGGTTCTAAATAAGCAGATGTTTACAATTATTTTGTCACTATGACTGTTTAAGGTTTAAAACCAGTGGTACTGCTAGAACAATAGAGCAAGGGAGGATTAAACAAGATTAAAAAGATAAATAAATAAATAAAACAGGGTGTTGAAGTGGCTTTGGTTTCTCATGTCCCGTACATTTCATGCTAAAGACACAAAGAGATCCTTCTAACATCAGAGTCAGTTTGAAGATGTCTACTCAGTTTAATGGATATAACTTTTTTAGCCAGAGATATCGGTCAGCACCACAATTATTCAACTATCTACTTACGTCTGAGAGATAAATCTTGTTACTCGACTTGTCAAACACTTCAATGAATATTTCATACGTTCTTCTGGCCTCCAGAACCCAGCGGTCTCCAGGATGAATCTTAAAAACTAAAGCACAAAGACAGACACAGTTTTTCACACAACAATTAGAGAGGGATAGGATCTTGACTCTGAATTACTCTTTAAAAGCAGCAATGAAAATCCCCATGTTGTCCAAGTCTTGATATGAGATCATTCCTATGCTGCAATGTCCTATGCTGCAATTTCTTGAATTTCCCCTGGGGACCTTGAATTTCCCCTGGGGATCTTGAATTTCCCCTGGGGATCAATAAAGTATCTATCTATCTATCTATCATGTCCCATTAACATTATATTCTGCCGTTTTATTTATTTATTGTGGGTTGCAAAATAAAACATGTTCCATTTCTTTGTTTTTATTAATGACAACTAGCATTGGACAAAGAGCATTTATCATTCTGTGAACTGAGAAAGTCTCTTCAAATATGGATATCTAAGCCACAGTTTATCAATACTATTAGGTGTAAAAAATATATATATGTTAAAAGCATTTTTGTGTATACATAATTTTTTCTTAAATTTCAAACATTATCCCACTCTTCTGTCATTGTCTTTTATGGTAAGTGTTGTGTAGAATTAAAATGACAAATACAAGTCACCCGGAGGAAACCCACGCAGACACAGAGAGAACACACCACACTCCTCACAGACAGTCACCCAGAGGAAACCCATGCAGACACAGAGAGAACACACCACACTCCTCACAGACAGTCACCCGGAGGAAACCCACGCAGACACAGAGAGAACACACCACACTCCTCACAGACAGTCACCCGGAGGAAACCCACGCAGACACAGGAAGAACACACCACACTCCTCACAGACAGTCACCCGGAGGAAAACCCACGAAGACACAGGGAGAACACACCACACTCCTCACAGACAGTCACCCGGAGGAAAACTCACGAAGACACAGGGAGAACACACCACACTCCTCACAGACAGTCACCCGGAGGAAACCCACGCAGACACAGGGAGAACACACCACACTCCTCACAGACAGTCACCCGGAGGAAACCCACGCAGACACAGGAAGAACACACCACACTCTTCTCAGACAGTCACCCGGAGCAGGAATCGAACCCACAACCTCCAGGTCCCTGAAGCTGTGTGACTGCGCCACCGTGCCGCCCGGAGAACGTTTTAAATTTTTTATTTGAATTTTATGTTACACAAAAATGCTTTAGAAGATATTTGCACACCTATTACCTTATGTATTAATAACTTATACCTACATTATCAATTGTATATATCCTACTTTAGTATTCTTAAAAACCCTTCAACATTTGCGCAAACAAAAAACCCACAAACCTAAGTATCCAGGTTCCACCACATATATTGTGCTGTTTGGCAGTCTGGAGGCTCCCTTCATCCCAAGACCTGATTATTTCCAGTTAAGAAAAGTTAACAAAGTTTCATCAGCTTCTAAAAACAGCCACTTTTGCATCAGTGAAAAAAAGAAAAGCTCACTGTGCCATTCATTCTGATCCATTAACAATCACAATCTCCATCCTTCATTAAAAATCCCTCTCATCTAAACCTTTTATCCCTCTTTATTAACTCCATTAAATATTAAACTCTTTCCCCCTGCCACATTTTGCCGAAATCATTCTGAAACTGTGCACCTGCTTCACTGATTCAGGACAATTCAAGGACAAATGAAGAGAGATGAAGTTCAGATTGAGCAGGAGGTAAACAGGACTTGCATTGCGAAAAAAGTACAATAGTCTGAGAAGGCCATAGTCTAGACGGCTCAGCATTGAATTAAATTCCTTCACATTGATGTGTCACGGTGAAAGATATTAAAGCAAAACATTATGACAGGCTTCTTGATCCACTATGGATAGGAGGCCTTGTCAGAAACCACAAAGATGAGTGCTTAAAATCTCTAACCTAGTCCCTTACACCATATCACTTCTATAAAATGGTGATAAAATACTGAATAATAAAATACTACTGGTAAAAACGGTAGGACCTAATTAGTTCTGTGAAAGAATAAAGTTACGTTAAAACCAAGCACACCATTGTTTTTCTTGTGAAATTCCCAATAGGTTTGATGTGTCACATGACCCTCTTTCCATTGAAAAAACAAAAGTTGGATCCAAAATGGCTGACTTCAAAATGGCCACCGTGGTCACCACCCATCTTTAAAATTATCCCCCTCTCTGTATAAGGTTTTTTTGGTTCCTTTTTTTAAAATATTTTTTTATATAATCAACATGTCCATTGTAAACGACCTCCTGTAACATTTTAAAAAACATTTGGTTGTTACGCAAAATTTTGCAATGTTGAAATATTGTGTGGAAAATTGCTCTATCAGTTTTTTTTTCCTATCTAAGTCAATTAGAACCAAAGCACAAATTCAGTTCTGAAGGATACTCTTGTGATCCAGTACGATGTTGGTTTGCCCTTGTTGAAGGGCTAACACAGTGGACGTGCTCTGGTCCAGTTCCGCTACGTCGCGATCTGAGTTTCCTCCAGCAGCAACAACACTGTTCTTTAAGTGGAGTTCGTACTGATCACAGGGCATGACCAGCTCTGGAAAACAATAATAACGTAACATGTTAAGAACCTAATTCTGGCACAATTCTGACAAACTATGTACACACAATATTATTTATACATTAAATACAAGACAGCTGCTGTTGTTAGTGTCAGTGTGTTTCGCGCAGTATCAAGGCTTCCTCACCAACGGTAACACATTCACTCACACATTTAACAAAATGTTCCACACACCGTCATGTATCTAAACCGTTTTAAATGAAAGTCTACGTGTAAATGTTAGGAAACACCTACGGCTCTGAGAACGGTTACCTGTGATCTTTCCTTGACGGATTTTCTGGACCTTGTATTTGATGGAGGTGCCGGCGAGCAGGTAAATATCGTAAGCAGGGCTCAGGAGGATGTTCTCGAGAATCAGCAGTCTCACCTCTGCAGGGCCCACATTCTTTAAAACCACAGACAAACACATTCAGTTCATGAATATGCAGATTTCCCAAAGGTTAATGATAACACTAAAGACAGTCTTACACTTAAACTATGTTTAATCATGTAGTGTGATTAATATTTTTAGATCGGGATTAGTGATTGGTTGGCGAAACTGTAAGTGTTGACTGTATATCATACTTTACAACACAACAGAGTACCAACCAGTAATAAATATAACACAGTCCAAACTGAAAGTTACCTCTAAATAAACCAAAACGCTAATTATTACTGGGTGTGTTACACCCCGAGTACTGTAAGAGAGAGCTGCTATGGATGACGATTTTGTCTGTACGTTGCAGCTGGTCTGGTTCTACCCTCTAACATCAGGCAAGCCAGGAGGCAATGTTAAGTAGGACCAGCTATTTATAGTAACTCAGCCCAGAGCTGAGATTTTGGAGAAATAAAGTTTTACTTTTTCTCTGCCTCTGACTCACTCTCGTTTCAACCATCAGAAAAAAAAGGCATAAAATATTCAGGAGGATCTTCAGCAGAACGGGAATCACAGGAGAGAGGATGTGTAGCTGAAGAGAGAATGAGACGCACCGTGTAAAGAGCCTCCTGGATTTTGGCTTTGAGCTTTGCGTGACCAGTTTTGATTCCTGATACCAAGATGATATCTCCTTGCTTTCCTACTCTCTCCATCTCAGAGATGTAACTGGGCGGAGTGTAAGTCGACTCTGAGAATTTGAGCACTCTGTAAAAAATCATACACTTACATTAGCACATAGGTTCTAAAAATACACAATATACTACACACACACACATCAACCTGAACATTTCAATGTTAATGACAAAACTACACACTTTTACTGTGACGTTGTTACAAATTATTTGAATAATACATTACACTGTGTATAGTACTATCATTTATCAAATGGACCAGGGCTTATTTAGCTTAAAGGACAGTCATCAGAGCTCCTTCCACACCCCAGAGTGAATGCCCAGTTCCATACATCACCACCTTTTTGCCCAATGACAAAGAGCATGAAAGTGTTTTTAACAGTAAATGAATGACAATGGACAGCAGGGTCCTAGTTTTATTACAGACATGAACTGTCCTGTGCTTATTGTAAATGATAGTGGTTCTTGGATAACTGTCCTTCTGTAGAACACTGTAAAGGAGGAGCTGTTCTCACTTGGTTAAGAGGGCTGGACGATACGGCCAAAATCTATATCACAATATATTTCTTAATATTGGTCGATATGATATACAGTGGAACCTCTACTAACGAACTGTCCAAGATACGAACCGGGCATTTGAATATTTTTTGCCTCCACCAACGAACCATGACTCTAGAAACGAACCCGAGCCTCCGAGCCAGCGGCTGGAAATGTCCACTGACCCCAATAGGCGAGTCTCCCAGCGCCCAGACTTGAGTGAGCTTTTAGGATTAGCACATTGTAGCTTTAGCAATTTAGCATTAGTGTAAATAGCAGACATCGAAATTCGTGCTAAGTTAAGCCGTATCTACGCTTCGTCTCCCCACATTCACCGCCTACTCTCCGTTATTCCACCCACCCCCCACCACCTCCCGTCATACAGCCAGTGCCTGTGTTACTCCTCCAGCCAGTCGTCACGTCTTCAAGGTAGCGATGAGTAACCACTTAAAATGTTTTTATTTCTTTTTTATTACTGATACCACTGTATTTCTTTTTTATTTTTGTAATGCTACATGTATTTTTTACTAATTTGAGAGTGTTGTAAACATATATCAGTGCAAAAAGAATGACTTTCGGGGTGGGCGCTGGAACCCATTAATTGCTTTTCCATTATTTTAAATGGGGAAAATTGACTCGAGAAACAAGCTTTTCCACTTACGAACCGGGTCACGGAACGGATCACGTTCGTAGGTAGAGATCCCACTGTAATTCCGATCTTAACATTGTAAAAGCCACAGAAAAACTCTCAAGCACAAACATGACATCACCATCAAACATCAAATGCTTGGCTTTGTCAATTTTAATATTAATATTAAATGCAATTAACTGACAGAAGTGTCCTGTATTGAATGACAGTCAGTGACAAATGCTGTAAATTATGAATAATATAATACTGAAAAAGTGATTCTCAGATGTTTAAAGTAAAGCTTTACGTATGAGATACTCTCTGTGCCATCATTACATTCAGTCCCATCCCCATGTTTTTACCAAACTTGCATCAAGTATTAATGTGATGAAATGAACCAGCCGGTGGAGTTCTGTGTAATAGAAACTAGTTCCTGGAAGAGATTTGTGTGTGTCCAGGCTTGAAAATATCATTCACACTTGGCCCAATGTACTAAACTCTCAAGGCAAAGGACCCAGTGGCCAAATAAGACCTGAGAGAAAAGGCCTTTAGGGCGCTTACCACAAATACAAATGTGTATTTTCCTTTTCTACTGTGAATAAATAAAAGCCCCCTCCTCATCAACACCTTTTCCACTGGATCCATTTCAAGGTTGCATGGCAACAAGGTGAGCAAAGAAGCCCAGGTATCTCTGTCCCTGGCGTGTTCCACCACCTCCTCCTGGGGGATCCCCAGGCGTTCCCAGACCAGGTAGGAGATATAATCCCTCCAGCATGTCCTGGGTCTACCCCAGGGCCTCCTCCAAGTTGGACGTGACTGGTATACCTCCAGTGGGAGGTGATCAGGGGGCATCAAATGCCCAAACCACCTCAAGTGACTCCTCTCAACGCAAAGGAGCAGCGACTCTACTCCAAGCTCCTCCCTCATCACCGAGCGCTTCACCGGATCATGAAGAGTACGTCCAGAAACCCATCGGAGAATGCTCTTTTTGGATGCTTTTATCCACGATCTTGTTCTCGTAGGTGAGAGTGGGTGCGTAGACTGACCAGCAAATTAAGAGCTTTGCATTCTAGCTCAGCTCTCTCTTCACCACAACGGTCCGGTACAGATACAGCATCACTGCAGACGCTGCACCTAACCTACAATCAACCTCACGATCCCTTTTCTCATCACTTGTGAACAAGACCACAAGATATTTGAACCACTTTACTTGGGATAGGTTCTCGCACTCTACCTGAAGGGAGCATGCCATTCTGATACATCTCACAGGCATACAGCTGCCTGATTTTGCATTGTACATATTCAGACAAATCCTATTAAAAATAAAAACAAATCAGTGGAGCAGCGTTGGACCCATAAAAGGTAAAGAAACTGTACCGCAGAGAGTTGTAGGATTCTGGGTAAGAAGCCATCTCCGTCCCCTTCACGAGACTCCAGTCAAACACCAGTCCAGCCAAAGTACTGAATGTGTTTCCTGCACAAACACAAACCAGGAGCATGTAATTAAGCATTAAAACACACGATAGATTGTAGTGAACAGACTGGGTGACAGGTCAACTGAAATAATTGTGGAATATTAGCAGCTATTTTTTTTATATTGATATCATACAATCAAACACACACTGTTTAAACCTGTCGTTATATTCAATGTATTGTGCACATGATTAATGGCCAAAATCAATACTTTATTAAAAGAAAACAATGTTCAAAGGGGGGAGTGTAAGTGAAGTCCGAAGTGGGGACTAAGTACATATTCATGCATCTGTGAAGCATAAAACTAACTCCAAGTATGTCATTTTGATGAACAGAAATTACTTTTTAATGTCTTAATGAACGACTGGTGTTAGACATAAACACATGACCTATTATATAAATGATTAACTGAACTAAGGACACACTCGCTCACACACACACACACACACACTCACTCTCACACACACACACACTCACTCTCACACACAAAATTTGGTTTCATTTAAAAGTAAGCTTTTTTCTTATTACTATTATTATTATAAAATCTGAGCGAATCCTATAGAAATATGTGTAGCCAATGCCCAGTGCCCAAGTCGCCAAACAGGACAGACTAGTTGAGCAAGTGCCTTTATTTCAGACAGGGTAAAATCACCTGTGTCCTTAAAACAGAAACACAAACATAACTACAAACAAAGCCTAACACTTTGCCTTAAGTGTGTTGTATTAAAGTATAAAAGCAACAGCTCTGAACACAATGAGGCCACAAAAGCAGTGAAAACTAAACTTAACCCCTTAACCCAAAGGCTTTACTAAACCAAACAAGGCTTGCCTCAGGTTTTCACCTTTAAAACCCAAACAGTGTCAATAACATCCAACTCCTGTGCCATGACCTTTTATATTAATAAATATCTAAATAAACAAACACCCTCACGCTGACTCTTTAGTGTTAAAATTGTATGGATTCCTAATATGGATTCTATCCAAATGATTTATGAAACATCACCATAGAGTGCCCCATTTCCTAACGTACAATAATATTAATAATGCACCGAGTACTGCACAGAGATATGTTCACGAAAAATATGCAGCAGATGTGTCAAAGTTGGCCAAACAGAAGCAAATTATTTCATTGTCGCGGTCCTAACACATGCTCAGGTATTTGGTTTTATCACATAGTTCACTATTTACATTAATGCCGCTTTACCTTGTGTAAAACATCCATTCAGATACAGATATTCCAATTTGCTTTGGGATCAAGACATTTTTATTTGTCTCTTTTTTTACACCCCAAATAAATTCTGGTTTCTTTTTTTCTCATTTTCATTTACATTTTATTTCCCGTTTTTTTTTTTTCCCAATTTGTATTTTTGTTGTTTTAAATAGTTATTATCAAAAATAAATACCCAAACATACCCAATAAATACCCCAAAAAAGCAAGCAATGAGACGAGATGTTCTGAAGCAGCTGTAAATGAGCTTAAGCTCAAAGCCAAGCGTTAGCTACAGTATTAAAAATCCCCACAGCTTTGGACTGTGGTGCAGTGCAACTGTTTTCTGAAGTGACAGAGCTCTGGGATGAGTTAGAGTAGAGTATATGATCCAAAACTAATCATCCAACATCAATAATCCAAAAAAAACTAATGCTCTTGTGGCTAAGCATCAAATCCTTACAGTACACCTTCCAACATCTACTGTAAAGCCTTGTCAGAAATAAAGAAACATTTACTGCAACAAAAGAAGACACACCGCCTATGAATTCCCTTCACTGCAGAAGAAATATTGGGTGAGAAGGGGTCCACTAATGTTTGGCCATACATTTCAGATGCTGCACTGAACTGTGTCCTTTAACTGGCCGCGAGGAGCCAGTGAACTCACCCTCCGAGTCAAGCGCATGGATCTTCAGCTCCAGAGGGGAGTCCTCCAGGTGGAGCTCCCGTGTGGTCGACACAATCTGGATCTCATTAATGATGTCCACAATGGCATCACAGCGCAGCACCTGACCCGTCACTGGGGACACAGATGGGAGAGAGATGCTCATTTTCAAAGCATTTATTATCAGACAGGTCAAATTAAGTGTTTAAAAATGTGATAATTAAAACCGTTAATCAAATAAAACTTAATTGGTATATATTAATTATTTATCTATTTATCTCTGGACAAAAACTATAGACCAAACTCAAGCTTTAATGTAACTGCCATTGTTTACTGCTTTTAAAAAACAAACAAAATATGGTTAATAAATGGTAGGCGTTACACTAAAATCTGCCTGTTTTTAGATGTGAAACCCCTTTATGGAGTTGGTCTGCTCTGAGTGAAAGGCACAACAGCCTTCTTTTTCCTATACACATGCGTGGTAAGACATTTACCAGAGGAGCTATACGTATAAAGGCAAACACCTGCAACACTTAAGAAACTCTGGCTAAAGTCTGAGAGCGCACTTGTGTGAACAGAGCCTCTAATATCCCGGAGTATCTCCAGCACTGCACGGGTGCCACTGAACACGGAACATTGCCTGCTGTGAGAATGCACCCAAATCAGATGATCTCCTGCTGTGTCATGTACGTGTGCAAGGACTTAGAACAACTCTGGAATTTCTCCAGAGTTCATATCTGAAAGAGAACTATATGCTCTGGTTAAAGAGCGCAGTAAACAGCAAGTCTATTAGCGATAACTCGACCCACTCTGAACGTGAGATGTTTTGGGAAAGATGCTTAAATTCGGGGCATAAAAATCCACTATACGGTAGCTTTGTAGATCCAGTGAAGAAACAGTGAGCTACAGACATAGCTTGGATGACTGACTACACTTGGAGTGAGAAGGTAACTTTGACGATAAATAGTCTGAAGGCCACTCATTACTCACAAACGTCCTCAGCAAGTATAATACTGGTGAGTCTGGAGGGCTGGGTGGATCGAGCCTGGAGCACGGCTCTTTGAGAACACTGATGATCATCCACATCCACAGCCTCAATACTGGCAACTTCCGGTCTGTTTGAGGACCTGTGGAACAACAAGAGGTATTTACTAATGATTTAAACATGGAGAAGGGAACGCAAAGTCCACGTTGGTGATGTTTTTGTTTATTTAAATAGTGTATTTTTATTTATTTTAAAGTAGTTGTAATTTAAAACGCTGACCAATATATTGGTCAAAAAATCTCTGTCCAAAGAAAAACACGTACCTCCATTTTTGTGGATTTTTAGATTACTACTTTATTCAAAAACAGCAGATGTGCAAAATGTCATGCTGAAGGGACCAACAGAAACGCTCAAAAAGATTTTTACATGGACTTCCACTGAATATTAAGGTTTTTACCTATTTTGGACATTCCAAAATTTCTGTATATTTTTTACCACCTTATTAAGTGAACTTTAAAATGTACTGTGTCTGTATTTTCACTACTTTGGAATTCATAAAGTACGTATTTATCGTATTAGAATTAAAATGGCAACTATTACGATTTGAAAAGTAAACACTTATATTGTGACTTCAGCGTAAAAATTATAACTCTTATTTCCCTAATTTGTATTGTATTGTGATACCAGTCAATGGTGCACACTTCCGTTCCGACTAATCGCACAAGAAAGAGAACAAATAACAATAATACATTAAATCTTTTGTCATATTCAATTTAATTCAATTCATATTTTGTATATCGCCCACCCCTAAACATAACCTGTGTCTGTCTAAATCTAATGTTAGATTTAGTGGAGCATATCGATTTTAAAGTCTTACTTTGTCATTTTTTTAATTTGCTAATTTTTATTTGACGGAACTCAAGCAAATACGAGAACTTAAAGATTCTAACTGCAGCGTGCCGTAAGTTCCTGTGCGTGAATCTGAATATGCCGCCAATCATGTCTGTAGTAGACGACACCTACGTCCGAAATGCCACAGGAAATGAGGTTGAACCCAGACGACTGACAGGGACACATGCTTGGCTTTGTAGCTCTGCTGAAGTCTTAACAGTACAACAAACCTAGCGTCTATTTTTAGGTTCCTTTAGGTCTGAAATAAAAGTCTAACCACCCAAAGTGAAATGAACCAGGAACTAAATGTGAATTAATTGGGGAAGAATTCAGGTTCCTCACTCCGGGATTTACCTGTAGCACCATTGGTATATTTCACTACTTAAACTCCACTGAAGTCTCTGAAATAAGTAATAAAAAGTGGTTTGGTGTAGGAGGCAAAATTAAAAAAAACCACCAAGTTCTCCTGTTCACCAAATGAACAGCAAAATATATTATTATTACACCATGCTTCCCTCAGAGATAAAGAACCTCCAAAGTGAATGAAAAACTAACTGTTTAAAGGTGAACCAACAAAACTGTGTTAAATTCAACTAAACCATGGGAAACCTGAGGTAAAATATGGTTTTATTTAAAAATACGCATCACTCCTAACTTAAATTTCTAGACTTAGTAAACACCAACTTCGTTTTTTATTATTTTATTTGGAAGTGGTGAGGGGTGGTCTCATATCTCCCACTCACCATCTGTAGCACCCTTCAGTGGCCTCCAGGGTAAAGTTGATTCTCGTACTCCTGGCCAGAGGTAGCAGGACTTTGGGGATGTTCAGTTTAGCAGCTTTGGAGGAAGAGCAGTGGCAGGAGAGCAGCACCAAGAGAAAGACGAGGGCTTCACATTTCACCATAATGCTCTTTATTAGTAGCCTATTATTATTATTAACAACTAACTCGCAGTTTCAAATTAAAGAAATACTATTCACACGACCACAACACAGACGTCAAAACATATCTCAAAATTTCCAGAGGTAAAAACACCTATCAGAAAGTTCTAAAAATTCTCCACAGCTAATGGGCAGCATTTCCAACTGAAAAACAACATGAAGGAGCCGAAGCTCACGAAGCCAACCAAGTCCCTGATACAAAGTTTCAAACCCCAGTCTCTGAACTACAGCCTCGACCGTTAATTCTGTACCATACTACAATTCCTCCGCATACTCTCCCCCTCAGAGAAACAGCCCAGAGCGCCCGAGGAGCTGCACACAGAGCGGTTTATCTCCGCCGCTCACTTCACACGCCGTGACTTTACCGCTCCGTTTATTTTATTCGCGCTCGAGACGCGTGCAATCACCCGCCATTCAGTTACACTGTATCAAAGCGGCGGTGCATGCTGGGAAACGTAGGCCGGAGGTCAGGTAACGGATGACGATGTTCTTTAAAGGGACACTGTCCGACAAAAGCCACAGCCCCGGGGCCTTGAGAGACTCGTGTATAAACGTGCACTGCAGGTTCATCATCGGTTTGTCCTCGGTTTTTTGCCTAAAATTGATTTTAAAACAGATTTTTTTTGTTCATAAACTACTGCCCACTGTGAATTGTAGCCTATAGCACAATGCTACCATTGTTTCCCTTGTTTTCAATTCTACCTCAGATTTTGTACAGCAAAGTGTACTCTCTCTCTCTCTCTCTCTCTCTCTCTCTCTCTCTCTCATTATATATATATATATATATATATATATATTTCACTCCACTGACCATACAGGAGCACTCAGTAGTTCTACATTTACAGACCGTAGTCCAGCTGTGCCTCTAGTTATCCCTCTTTTACACTGGTCTTCTGTAGTCAGGACCACACAGAGCAGGTAGTACAAGTGGATCAGACCCAGCAGTGCTTCTGGAGTTCTTAAAACCCTCAATGTCACTGCTGGACTGACAATACTCCACCAACCCAAAACGTCCAGCCGACAGCGTCCTGTGTCACTGATGAAGGACTAGAGGACAGCCGACACACACTGTGCAGCGACAGATGAGCTACTGTCTCTGACTTTACATCTACAAGGTGGACCAACGAGGGAGGAGTGTCTCACAGAGTGGACAGGGATTGGACACTGTGTTTAAAAACTCCAACAGCTACTGCTGTGTCTGATCCCCTTGTCCCAGAACAACACACACTATCTATCACTGCAGCGCTGAGAATGACTCACCCCCACAATCATTCCTGCTCTGTGAGGGTCTCAGCCACTAAAGAACAGGGTGGAAGGAGGCAAACAAATATGCAGAACTGTAGAACTACAGCGTGCTCCTGTATTATCCGTGCTGATGCTTTTATATACAATGCATATAAAACTGTATATGTTTGCATTTTATTATGTTTAACTCTCAATAATATTCTAAATATAAAGCGTATTTAAATCAAGCTTCAACCTGCTTGGCAGCACTCCGTTTGTTTACATTATGGACATCTATATTTAGATGGCTATCTATGGATATTCAAATGTATGGTTAGCTTATCTCTTGCTGGTTTGTAGGAAAGTCTATTACAGCCATGGTGTCTGGATTTATCCTCTATGACAACGCTCATTCATGAAGGCAGTAATTACCTTGTTATATTATTATAATAAACATTATTAAAGTCTAAATATGACTTTATAATGAAGATGAGTATATTCATTTCATTAATACCAATAATTAATACCAATTTCAATAATAATCATTAATACCAGGCGAGTAAAACAAAGCAGAGTTTTAATAATAGTTATCATATCAGCCCAGTAAACAAGAAACGTCCCTGGACGTTCAAAATAGGTCTAAGAGTAGTCTGTCCGTCAATGACATATTTTAAACGTCAACGGACGTCCAAACCCCATCTTAATAAGTTTGTTAAGTGGTGACCAATCGATAACGTCTGTGGACGTCCAAAACGCGTTTTATACAAGTAATTTATTTCGGGACCAATTAATAACGTCAATGGACGTCCAAAATACGTCTAATAGTCGTCTTTTCAATGTCTGTGTTTGGACGTCTTTTCAACTTTCATTTTCAACCTTAAGAGAACGTTGATTAGACGGCAGTCGTTACGTTATTTCAACGTTGAATCAACGGCTAAATGTTTACTGGGAGATCATAGATTCAGCCAATAAGAGTGATATTAACTTGTCGAGCATTTCCATTTATTCTCTCTGCCCCTAGAGGTCAGTAACAGCCGCCAAAACATAACCACATCCAACTAAACGGACTGTGAGAAGAAGAGCCACGACCATAAATCGTGATGGAAAGTGGCCTTTATTTGTGTGAATTATTTTCCGCAGATTAAGAAATAATACTTTTTACTTTGATTATTTCCATAACATCTGTACACCCAGCACCTTATTGATAAAAACACAAAGTCGTTCTTTCTGTTACATCCGGTCAAGGAAAAGGAAAGAGCCCCAAATGCAGTCATTTCCCCCACTCATTCTCACAAGAACCTAAGATTAGAAATTATAAATACTGCGCTTTTACTTCCAACATTTATTATATTAGATTACCCTCCACTCCATAACATTCATGGGAAACTAAGGGCCCAGTGATTCAGATTCTGGAAGACAGAATTAGGTCAATAACAGAGTTTAAGTGTTCAGTGATGTTGGGAAAAACACAATTTGTATGCCTTTAATAGTTATACTAATTCATGCCAGTAATTTAATTAACATTTATTTTTTGTGCCATATTCACAATCCCATTATCTGATGTGACAGTTCATTCATTCATTATCTGTAACTGCTTATCCAATTCAGGGTCGCGGTGGGTCCAGAGCCTACCTGGAATCATTGGGCGCAAGGCAGGAATACACCCTGGAGGGGGCGCCAGTCCTTCACAGGGCAACACACACATCACCCGGAGCTGGAAACGAACCCACAACCTCCAGGTCCCTGGAGCTGTGTGATGTGACAGTGTTACATATTAAAAGCCTGGTTCTCAGAGTGGGGCAAGTGAAAACATTCAATTTTTTCAGCTGTATGTATTCAAGTAAGGTTTAGATGTATTTGTAATTTCCTTTAGGCCCTTTGCTGATAGATGATCTAACTTTTAGATGTTCCTCAGCAGTTCAAGAAGCTATTAACTACTCAGAGATCCCCCGTCATTGAAAACCAAGGGTTTAACATTGTTAGAGTGAAGACAACTAATGTTCAGGTATTTCATGCCTGGCCCACACTACAGGGTTTTTCAGAATCATAAAGTCCTACTCCTGATGTTGAAAAAGTGAAACACTACACACACAATGATACTTTTCACCACAACCCTAGCTCAGCTGTGATTGACAGTCCTACTGACACAATGCCAGTGTTGTGTTTCACACCAGAGAATTGACGTCCGCCCCATGCTACAGGAGTCGTAAATATTGAACATGTTTCATATTTATGATTCACAAACAAGGCAGCGGTGACTGTGCTGGATGAAGTCTGAAGGAGTAAAGATAGGGTAACGGACTCCACACACTGAAGGAGAATCTTGGAAGATCGTTGATTAACTTTTGCGATTGTCGGGAGGAGCAAACAGGCCAAGTATAGGCCAGATTCTGAAATAATGTGGCCATGCTTCAAACGGGTAGATTCAGACAGTCAGGGTTTATTCTGTCACAGACCTAAGTAATCAATCCTCCCTTTTGGGGGAGGGCTTTGAGCTGCAGGCAAAGAGTGAAGGGTTAAGAGGAGATTGAGGTGGAGACTAATTGTAAATGCATAGATCTGTGTGTGCTGAATGAAGGTGATGGTGTAGCATACAATCAAAGCCATTTTAAGGCATTAACGGTTATTGGCACATTCTCTGTGTGTGTGTGTATGTGTAAAATGTATTCAGGAATTATGTAAAATGTTGGAAAAGGTTTTAATAACAATTGAAGCTCATGAAGCTTCTCGTGACTCACAGAGACCTCTATGACCTGTGTTCAAAAACCCCAATGTAAAACTGACCTCATCCACAGATCGGCTGCTTTTCTGAGATGAGTTATAGATTGGTCCAAGTGTGACCTAGCTGTAGGTTCAGGTCCAATAATCCAGATTAATGAAGGAGGTTAGGAGTGATGAACCTGTGTGCCCTTTAGATAACACTGGATTCCAGGGTTCACCAAAATTTGCAGACAGTTTTAAACTTTTAATTTCTCTCTCTGGTGCTTCGACCTGTGTTTGATTCAATGGAAAGCAATGGGTAAAATAGTGTAGATTTTGAGCACAAAATAGATTTGAGAATAAGGATCATGGGAAATGCAGTTTGTTTTATTATATTAACATTAAATACAAATAGGGCGTCACGGTGGAGCAGCAGGTAGTGTCGCAGTCACACAGCTTCAAGGACCTGGAGGTTGTGGGTTCGATTCCTGCTCCGGGTGACTGTCTGTGAGGAGTGTGGTGTGTTCTCTCTGTATCCGCGTGGGTTTCCTCCGGGTGACTGTCTGTGAGGAGTGTGGTGTGTTCTCTCTGTATCCGCGTGGGTTTCCTCCGGGTGACTGTCTGTGAGGAGTGTGGTGTGTTCTCTCTGTGTTCGCGTGGGTTTCCTCCGGGTGACTGTCTGTGAGGAGTGTGGTGTGTTCTCCCTGTGTCCGCGTGGGTTTCCTCCGGGTGACTGTCTGTGAGGAGTGTGGTGTGTTCTCCCTGTTTCTGTGTGGGTTTCCTCCGGGTGACTGTCTGTGAGGAGTGTGGTGTGTTCTCCCCGTGTCCGCGTGGGTTTCCTCCAGGTGCTCCGGTTTCCTCCCACGGTCCAAAAACACACATTGGTAGGTGGATTGGTGACTCCAAAGTGTCCGTAGGTGTGAGTCTGTGAGTGAATGTGTGTGTGTGTGTGTGTGTGTTGCCCTGTGAAGGACTGGCGCCCCCTCCAGGGTCTATTCCCGCCTTGCGCCCAATGATTCCAGGTAGGCTCTGGACCCACCGCGACCCTGAACTGGATAAGGGTTACAGATAATGAATGAATGAATGAATAAATAAATACAAATACAGGTAGGTGCCACATCAGCCCAAGCAGTTTCTCCTCCAATGCAGGTCTCAATGCACCAGAGGTCTCTGTTTCCAGCCTGAGTGTCACACCTTGACACTTTCTGGTTTGTTTTCTCCTTTCTTTTGGGCTTTCTCTTCGCTGTTTTCCTGTCTCTGCACATGGCTTTGTTTATGTTCATTCTCCGCCTTTGTCCCGCCTATGTTCCGCCTTCTTTTCCCTCGTTATCTGTGTCAGGTGTGTCTAGTTAAGTTCGTTTATTTAAGCCCTCTTCCCTCACTTCCTGGTATCGGTCATTTTGTTGGTTTGAGTTTGAGTTCGTTTTGTTTCTTTGTGTATTGGGTTTCAAGTTTCTCGTGCCTCGTTCGTTGTCTCCTGCCTGTTTCATGCCCCAGTCCAGTTTAGTGTTATTTTGTGTTTTTGTGTTTAACTTCAGGCCCGTTTGTTTTGTTATTTCTCTTTATTAAACCTTCCGTGTTATAGCGAGTGTGTCCGCCTCCCTGAATCTACTCATCACACCACCCTGACAGAATGACCGATCAAAAAATGGACACAGCTAACACGGACTACCCCTTTAGGAGAGGTGTAATTCGCCGGACTCCTTTCCGCAAAGATCCCGTGGAGGAGGCGTTGAGAGCGGCTTCAGAGTGGAGTCAACGGCTTCAGCACATGTCCGGTATGGTTCCTTTTCCCCAAACAGAAGACTCGATTCAGGAATCGAGTGATTCCTCCAGCGGGAATCGACGGAGCCGGAGGAGAAAACAGGCTGAAGACCCAGCTCCAGATAATTACCCCCTCAGGTCCGGGGAGATTTTTGGGGGGGCGTTATATACAAGGGCTGTTAGCCTCAGATCACAGGACATGGGAAATGAGGCTAACAGAGGCGCATCTCCGGGGGAACTACGGTCAGAGAAGTCCCTCGAGAGTGCGCCCAAACCCGCTAAATACTCAACTCGTGCTCGGCGAGCAGCACGAGCACCTGCCTCGTTGGACGCCTCAGCTCCAGTTTCCGAGAGCACGGCGTCAACGGCTGCTCCAGTTTCCCTAAGCGCGACTCCTCCAGCCGCTCCGGTTCCTGTAAGAGCGGCACCTCCGGCCGCACCTGTCTTCGTGAGCGCGGCACCTCCGGCCGCGCCTGTCTCCGTGAGCGCAACGCCTCCGGCCGCGCCTGTCTCCGTGAGCGCAATGCCTACGGCCGCGCCTGTCTCCATGAGCGCGACGCCTCCGGCCGCGCCTGTCTCCCTGAGCGCAACACCTACGGCCGCGCCTGTTTCCCTGAGCGCGGTGCCTACGGCCGCGCCTGTTTCCCTGAGCGCGGTGCCTACGGCCGCGTCTGTTTCCCTGAGCGCAGCACCTACGGCCGCGCCTGTCTCCATGGACGACGTCGCAGATTCTTCTGCCTCCGTGGACGTCGTCGCTAGGACCCCAGTTCCTAAACACAGCTCTGCGCTCACTCCTGACCTCCAGGAGAAGCTTACAGGCCTCATGGCACGCCTGGAGCTCTCCTTGAAGGTGGCGTCCGCTTCTCCTGTCTTCGAAGGAGCGACGCCCGCCTCTTCTGTTTCCGTGGACGACGTCGCAGATTCCTCTGCCTTCGTGGACGTCGTCGCACATCCTCCTGACTCCTTGGACGACGTCGCAGTTCCATCTGCCTCCGTGGACGTCGTCGCAGTTCCATCTGCCTCCGTGGACGTCGTCGCAGTTCCGTCTGCCTCCGTGGATGACGTCGTCGCAGTTCCGTCTGCCTCCGTGGATGACGTCGTCGCAGTTCCGCCTGCCTCCGTGGACGTCGTCGCAGTTCCGTCTGCCTCCGTGGACGTCACTGCAGGTTCCCCTGTCTCCTTGGACGTCGTCGCAGGGTCTCCAGTCTCCGTGAGTACGGCTCCCCCAGCCGCTCCTATATCTGTGACTTTGGCTTCGGCCGTTTCGGCTCCTGAGACTGTGGCCACGGCCGTTTCTGCCCCTGAGACTGTGGCTACGGCCGTTTCTGCCCCTGAGACTGTGGCTACGGCCGTTTCTGCCCCTGAGACTGTGGCTACGGCCGTTTCTAAGCCAGTGACTGTGGCTCCGGCCACTTCTGAACCTGTGACTGTGGCTCCGGCCCCAAGGACTTCGAGGCCAATCCCCAGAACTGTACCCAGGCTGGCACCTTGGACAGTCCCACAGACACATGCCAGTCCTGGGTACCACCCAGTTGTTTTTGTTCTTGTTTCTGTTCCTGTTCTGGTTCCTGTCTCTGTCCTTGTCCCTGTGCCTTTGTCTGTTTTAGTTTCTGTTCCGGTCCCTGTCACCGTGTTCGTCTCAGTTCCTGTTAATGTCATGGTACCTGTTCCCTTGCCTCATGTCCAGTTCCCAGTTAAACCCTTTGTCCCGTCTCATGTCAAAGTCCCTGTTAGTCCTCTTCAGTCCTCTGTCCAGTCACGTGTATCTGCTCCTGTTTTGTCTCAGTCCCCGTTCAGTGTTCAGCCCAAGGTCCAGTCACGTGTGTTTTCTCCTGCCTTATCTCCGTCTCTTCTCTCTAGTTCTGTCAAGTGTCCGTTTAAGTCTAGTCCCTTGTTCCCATCTCCATTTCCTATCTTGTCTTGAATCTTTTGGTTTCCTGTTTTCGGTTCTTCTGGCCCCCTCCTGCGCCAGCTCCTGGAGAGTCTCGTTTTTCACGCTCCGGGAGTTGCGTGTCTTGGGGGGGGCGTCTGTCACACCTTGACACTTTCTGGTTTGTTTTCTCCTTTCTTTTGGGCTTTCTCTTCGCTGTTTTCCTGTCTCTGCACATGGCTTTGTTTATGTTCATTCTCCGCCTTTGTCCCGCCTATGTTCCGCCTTCTTTTCCCTCGTTATCTGTGTCAGGTGTGTCTAGTTAAGTTCGTTTATTTAAGCCCTCTTCCCTCACTTCCTGGTATCGGTCATTTTGTTGGTTTGAGTTTGAGTTCGTTTTGTTTCTTTGTGTATTGGGTTTCAAGTTTCTCGTGCCTCGTTCGTTGTCTCCTGCCTGTTTCATGCCCCAGTCCAGTTTAGTGTTATTTTGTGTTTTTGTGTTTAACTTCAGGCCCGTTTGTTTTGTTATTTCTCTTTATTAAACCTTCCGTGTTATAGCGAGTGTGTCCGCCTCCCTGAATCTACTCATCACACCACCCTGACACTGAGCTGGTTTTCCTCTAAACCACCAGAGGTCACACTCACCTGAATTCTAGCTTGGAATCCTCACCTGTCTCTTTTAAGCTCACTGTTTCGTTCTACAGGTTGCAAAGTATTGTTTGATCCAAATCTGCAATTCTAAACGTTAGTTTTTGTATAAGCTTTTCCTGGTTTTTGAATCTTGGCTTTGGACTTTGTTTATTCCTTTGATCGGTTGCCCCTTTGATTATAGCTGTTTTTCTCGGACGGTCTTCGTGGTTTTTTGACTCCTTCTTACCTTGGTTTTTGTCTCTTAAATAAACCTGCAACTGACTCCTAACCATTTTGTAAGACTGATATATGACAGTAGGTGGCTTTGGTTAATAAATAAAATGGCTCTATTTGGCATAGTTCATAGTTCATAGTTTAGTAGTCAAAAGTCGACCACTTCACACCAAAACACTCTCAATGACTTTGTTTACAGCTCATTGATTGAATTAAACTGCAGTTGTGAAAATCAGTGGCTTTCCAATTTAATAAATATATTTTTCAAGTTAATGTTATGGAGCTGAGCCTTTAAATCAAGAAAATACCACTGTACCAGCTCTTTTTATCTGTGGCCTGCGGCAGAACCAGGCTTGTTCTTTATAGGCCTCTGCTTATAAAATACTTCCTCTGCTTTTTTTCCATTAGAGACCTACAGCACGGAGCATTAACACATCTTAACCTCTGCAGAGGACGTCTTCACAGTGTCGTTTCACTGGCTGGAGAAGATTAAAGGACATCTGGTGGCATGGCAGGGGTCATAAACAGACTCAAAAAACAGTGCTTTGAATTTCCTTGACTCAAAGACACTAAATCAAATGTCTGAGTGGTAGGTCCCTTATAATTAGTGAATGCTGCTTTAAGCTGCACCCATTGTGGACAAAGCTATTCAACTGTGCACACTCTGTCTGGATCTCCTCTGGAGCAGCTGCACATGATCTGCAGGTCACCGTGCTCGTGCTGTAGGGTTATAAAGCCATCCAGCATTGAGCTGTGGAACAGTAGTTTTCTGGAGTGATGGCCCTCCATCCAGTTCCTTAGGGATGAGTTGGAGTGTTGTTTGTGATCCAGAACTGATCATCCAACATTAATGACTGACCTCATCAATGCTTTTAATACATGAATGCCACCAGATCCTCACAACAATGCTGTTAACTCTAGCGTAAAACCTTCTGAGAACAGCAGGAAAGAGCAGTTATAGGTAAGATTCACAATACAATTTTGATCCTCATCATTTGCTAGTTCTCTGGTCGTTTACACTCTGTTTGTGATCCAGTGTTTGTACAATGCCCCATGACTTCAGAATGTTCGTTCATTCATTCATTATCTGTAACTGCTTATCCAGTTTAGGGTCGCTGTGGGTCCAGAGCCTACCGGGAATCATGGCCGCAAGGCGGGAATACACCCTGGAGGGGGCACAGACAGTCACCCGGAGGAAACCCACGCAGACACGGGGAGAACACACCACACACCTCACAGACAGTCACCCGGAGGAAACCCACGCAGACACGGGGAGAACACACCACACTCCTCACAGACAGTCACCCGGAGGAAACCCACGCAGACACGGGGAGAACACACCACACTCCTCACAGACAGTCACCCGGAGGAAACCCACGCAGACACGGGGAGAACACACCACACTCCTCACAGACAGTCACCCGGAGGAAACCCACGCAGACACGGGGAGAACACACCACACTCCTCACAGACAGTCACCCGGAGGAAACCCACGCAGACACGGGGAGAACACACCACACTCCTCACAGACAGTCACCCGGAGGAAACCCACGCAGACACGGGGAGAACACACCACACTCCTCACAGACAGTCACCCGGAGGAAACCCACGCAGACACGGGGAGAACACACCACACTCCTCACAGACAGTCACCCGGAGGAAACCCACGCAGACACGGGGAGAACACACCACACTCCTCACAGACAGTCACCCGGAGGAAACCCACGCAGACACGGGGAGAACACACCACACTCCTCACAGACAGTCACCCGGAGGAAACCCACGCAGACACGGGGAGAACACACCACACTCCTCACAGACAGTCACCCGGAGGAAACCCACGCAGACACGGGGAGAACACACCACACTCCTCACAGACAGTCACCCGGAGGAAACCCATGCAGACACAGGGAGAACACACCACACTCCTCACAGACAGTCACCCGGAGAAAACCCATGCAGACACAGGGAGAACACACCACACTCCTCACAGACAGTCACCCGGAGGAAACCCACGCAGACACGGGGAGAACACACCACACTCCTCACAGACAGTCACCCGGAGGAAACCCACGCAGACACGGGGAGAACACACCACACACCTCACAGTGAGTCACCCGGAGGAAACCCACGCAGACACGGGGAGAACACACCACACTCCTCACAGACAGTCACCCGGAGGAAACCCACGCAGACACGGGGAGAACACACCACACTCCTCACAGACAGTCACCCGGAGGAAACCCACGCAGACACAGGGAGAACACACCACACTCCTCACAGACAGTCACCTGGAGCAGGAATCGAACCCACAACCTCCAGCTCCCTGGAGCTGTGTGACTGCGACACCTACCTGCTGCACCCCTGTACCTGCATTGCTTTTAAGTCCCTATTAATAACCTTGGTTTAAGGGGGAAAAAAACCTGGAGGAGCACTCTTCTGTTCAGGTGGAAAAGATGGACATCGTGAATTGTGTAAATTTTGCATAAAATTGTGCATTTTATTTTATTTTATTTTTGGGGGAAATCTTTTTTAAAATTATTTCACAATTAGTTTGGAGTATTGTAACTACAACTCGATTTTTGAACCTGGGAGATTTGTCCTCCTTTTCAGCTGTTATCTCCAGGAATGAGCCGAACAAAGCATCTCATCAGTGGCCACAACCCCCAGAGCTCCTCTGTTCATTAATGATATCAGTGTCATTGAGCACTGTTCTCCACTTCCTGCAGCTGACTGGACGACAGGCCTTAAATACCAACAGCTGCATAACAGCACATTGTTTACTGCATCTACAGCACTGGAAACTGTAAATGTGGTGCAGTCTATTCACCATCTTTTCACAGACATTTTCACATAATGCTGTTAAAACTATAAACTCCTCCCTAGAGTTATACACTGGCAGCACATTAAAACATCTAAATAGAAGAGAGTACTGTGTAAAACCTGGAGACCACACTTCATAACAATCACATTATGTACACAATATTCCTAAGGAAATTAGAGGTAAATAATTTATCAAATTGTACAGAGAACACAACACTGGGGGTCTGAAAGGATGTGGAGCTGTGAAGAAACTCAATGAAAAAAAAAATAGACACAAAATCATCACAGTCCTTACCATGACTGGGTGATTGTGTGAGTGATTGGGTGAGTGTGTGAAATCACCTACAGGTGTGGATGTGTGAGAGAAAACAAGTGTGTGAAGTTGTCCACAGGTGTGAGTGTGTGAGTGACAGGGTGAGTGTGTGAAACTGTCCACAGGTGTGAGTGTGTGAGTGACTGGGTGAGTGTGTGAAGTTGTCCACAGGTGTGAGTGTGTAAGTGACAGGGTGAGTGTGTGAAACTGTCCACAGGTGTGAGTGTGTGAGTGACTGGGTGAATGTGTGAAACTGTCCACAGGTGTGAGTGTGTGAGTGACAGGGTGAGCGTGTGAAACTGTCCACAGGTGTGAGTGTGTGAGTGACAGGGTGAGTGTGTGAAGTTGTCCACAGGTGTGAGTGTGTAAGTGACAGGGTGAGTGTGTGAAACTGTCCACAGGTGTGAGTGTGTGAGTGACTGGGTGAATGTGTGAAACTGTCCACAGGTGTGAGTGTGTGAGTGACAGGGTGAGCGTGTGAAACTGTCCACAGGTGTGAGTGTGTGAGTGACAGGGTGAGTGTGTGAAACTGTCCACAGGTGTAAGTGTGTGAGTGACTGGGTGAGTGTGTGAAGTTGTCCACAGGTGTGAGTGTGTGAGTGACAGGGTGAGTGTGTGAGTGACAGGGTGAGTGTGTGAAACTGTCCACAGGTGTGAGTGTGTGAGTGACTGGGTGAATGTGTGAAACTGTCCACAGGTGTGAGTGTGTGAGTGACTGGGTGAGTGTGTGAAACTGCCCACAGGTGTGAGTGTGTGAGTGACAGGGTGAGTGTGTGAGTGACTGGGTGAGTGTGTGAAACTGTCCACAGGTGTGAGTGTGTGAGTGACTGGGTGAATGTGTGAAACTGTCCACAGGTGTGAGTGTGTGAGTGACTGGGTGAATGTGTGAAACTGTCCACAGGTGTGTGTGATTGACAGGGTGAGTGTGTGAAGTTGTCCACAGGTGTGATTGTGTGAGTGACTGAGTAAGTGTGTGAAACTGTCCACAGGTGTGAGTGTGTGAGTGACTGGGTGAGTGTGTGAAACTGCCCACAGGTGTGAGTGTGTGAGTGACAGGGTGAGTGTGTGAAACTGCCCACAGGTGTGAGTGTATGAGTGACAGGGTGAGTGTGTGAAACTTTCCACAGGTGTGAGTGTGTGAGTGACTGGGTGAGTGTGTGAAACTGTCCACAGGTGTGAGTGTGTGAGTGACTGGGTGAATGTGTGAAACTGTCCACAGGTGTGAGTGTGTGAGTGACAGGGTGAGTGTGTGAAACTGTCCAAGGGTGTGAGTGTGTGAGTGACTGGGTGAGTGTGTGAAACTGTCCACAGGTGTGTGTGAGTGACAGGGTGAGTGTGTGAAACTGTCCACAGGTGTGTGTGTGTGAGTGACAGGGTGAGTGTGTGAAACTGTCCACAGGTGTGAGTGTGTGAGTGACTGGGTGAGTGTGTGAAACTGCTCACAGGTGTGAGGGTGTGAGTGACAGCGTGAGTGTGTGAAAGTGTCCACAGGTGTGAGGGTGTGAGTGACTGGGTGAGTGTGTGAAACTTTCCACAGG